>NW_026110440.1:0-40000 GCF_024679095.1 Eriocheir sinensis
TGTCTTTCCACGAGTAGTTTTAAGACCCTGGTGGTAGAGGTAGACGACCCTTCTTTTGTACCATGAACGTAGAAAACACACTCGCTGGAACTCAGTTGATCTCCTTTTTGGTGTTTTTGAAATAGTTGATGTGGAAGCGACTGACAGTACCATTTTTTCCAGGCCTGCAAGAGAGCCTAGTCAATGAAGAGGAAAAGAAGACAAGAAAACAAGAAGAAAGAAGGAAGAAGAGGCAAAAGAGGAGGAGGGGATTTTTTTTCTGTCTATACCTGAAGTGTCATGAATTTACTAAGGGTATATTTAAGCCTGATATAACGTACTTTAAGGTATATTTAATGGTACAAGTGTGTAGCCTACTTTTGCCTGGAGTTGGAGACGGTAAAATGCTCTCCGACTCCTTTATTGTGGTGCTGTGTGGTTTGTTTACTGTGGTGCGATGTGGGTCATTTACTGTGGTGCGGTGTGGCTCGTTAACTGAGGTGAGGTATGGTTCGTTTATTGTGGTGCGGTATGGTTCGTTTACTGTGGTGCGGTGTGGCTCGTTAATTAAGGTGAGGTGTTGTTCATTTATTGTGGTGCGGTGTGGTTCATTAATTAAGGTGAGGTATGGTTCGTTTATTGTAGTGCGGTATGGTTCGTTTACTGTGGTGCGGTGTGGCTCGTTAATTAAGGTGAGGTGTTGTTCATTTATTGTGGTGCGATGTGGCGTTGCGGGCTTTACTTTCCCTACCACTGCACTAGACAAGGGTAAGGGGGAGGGGGTGGAGTCAAATTTTTTTATATCCGACTCCACACCCATGTTAGAGTGTAAGAGTATTGATCGAATATATTTAAGGTGCTGGGGGATACTGTGGTGCTCTTGTTGCGGCAACCCATTCTGTTTCTGCATAACCCGTACTGCTAATGCATAGCAACTCGTGTTTTTTTCTGCTGCCGCAACGACTCGTACTGCTAACGCATAATGACCTGTGCTGCTTCTGCTATTGTAACAACTCTTACTGCAATAACTTACTGCTGCTTCCATTTAAAAACGTATAAACGCATAAACCCGCTGTGTTGCCAACTTGTCAACAACCCAACTAATGTATTTTCTGATCAAAGATCAAAGAGAGGATTAGGCCTTCAGGGGACACCTCTTAAATAAAAACGCGCCTGGGACTTTTACCTCAGAGGTGGTGTGGAAAAAAAGTCCAGTCACGAAAATAAGTATCTTATACTTCATGAAAGTGTCTCAGTCTTATGAGAACACAAAGGTTGAGAGGGCTCAAACATTCTGTTGTTTCCTGCATATGCTCCCATGTTAGCAGTAAGGGTACTAAATTCTGATCTCTGTACAAAACAACCAAATAATAAGGAAAAGAAAGTTGAATAAAATGTTTACCTGCATTCTACGTCAGCAGCGTAGACGTAACAAGGGTTGAAAAAATGAGTTACTTATTACAGCCGCTGGCCAACGTTTTGACCCCAGAGTCTTTGTGTTTGTCTCGGCGTCCTCTGCGCTACACTGCACAGAATCTGGTTACTGTCCCTCATGTGTTGTGTCATTGAGGGAGTGTTTGGGTCATTTTTATGTTTTGATGCCCCTTTCATGGATCTAAATAATGACATCCACCTTAAAATAAATGCATGCGTCTGTGGTCATCCCAAAGCTGAAGGTTGGTATCTACTCCACTGTTTTTCATGTTTTCTCGGACAGTTCATATTATTAGCAAATGTTTTTACCCGTCCGCTGTGATTGGCACGAATTTCGCCTTCACTGGTAACCTGGTAACATGTACTCCCAGATCATTCTCTGCCTCTGTGGTGGATAGTGGAGTGTTTCCCATGTGGTATTGGTGTGCTGGATATCCCTTCACTGGTAGCCTGGTAACATATGTACTCCCAGATCATTCTCTGCCTCTGTGGTGGATAGTGGAGTGCTTCCCACGTGGTACTGGTGTGCTGGATATCCCCTCCCAAGGTGCAGGACTATATATTTTTCTTCACTGAATTGTAGCAGCCACTTTTTGCTCCACTCCTGTAGCTTGGTGATGTCTTCTTGTAGGAAATCCACAGTGAAGGGTTAAAGCAAGTGAGATTTACCTTCCCATGCCCAGTGTAAAGAAGGGAATCTGTAGTTGTTTGAAGGAATATTACCAGATTGATTAACTAGATGGTACATATTAGATTAGGGCAAAATATGAGAATGGGGGCAGGAGACTGGCTTCAACTAGAGGGTATAATACAGAATGACCTTGTAGTTGTTTGAAGGAATATTACTGGACTTGGGAGAGAGGGTGGAGGGAGGAGGAGAAATATTGATAACAGACGATAGTGATCCTTTATATGGTGATGAAGGGAATGGTGATGGGAAGGTGATAGGTACTGGTGATGATAATGGTGATGTTATAGTGATGGAGGGAGGGATGTGGCAGGTGGTTGGATGAGAGGTGAAGGGGGAAGGGGAGGTGAGGGGAAGAGGAGGAAGCGTGGGGGTGAATGGGGAGAGGGAGGGAATGGGTAAGAAGGGAGAAGGGAGGGGATGGGGGAGGAGATGAATACATAGGAAGAACAGACACCAGAAGACCTATCAGTCTATGGCGAGGGTGTCTACTACCGCTACCACTAGTAATCTACGTGTGGTTGGACAGGACAGAAAAGATGAAGGGGTGAGAGGTGGAGAGGGGAGATGAGAGGGGTTGAGGGGTGCGAGGGCTGGCTGGGCTCTTCCCATTGTGTGGCCCCTCTTGACAGGCTGTGTGTGTGTGTGTGTGTGTGTGTGTGTGTGTGTGTGTGTGTGTGTGTGTGTGTGTGTGTGTGTGTGTGTGTATTATCTATTAAATCATTGCATTTTTTTTTTCAATCCATCTTATTCTTCCTTTTCTTTCTCGTTCTTCTATTTATTTATTTATATTTGGGTCAAGCCTTTGGTCACCTCAATTACTCGATCGTTCATACGGAATTAAAAAGGATTTGATCGGACACACCTGGCCACGAGAGAGAGAGAGAGAGAGAGTAATCCCCTCTCCGTAGCACCTGTCGGGGTCAAGCCTTTGGTCACCTCATTTACTCGATCGTTCATACGGAATTAAAAAGGATTTGATCGGACACACCTGGCCACGAGAGAGAGAGAGATTGACAGCCTAGGAAAACACACACACACACACACACACACACACACACACACACACACACACCTTCCCGGTACCTACCTCTCTCTCCTTCCTTCCCTCCCCCTCCCCCTCTTCCTCCCTTTCCTCCTCCTCCTAACCCCCTCCTCTGAGTAAGCAATATATGACTTACGAATGATTATGGCATTGGGTAATCACCTCCTCCCCCTTCCCCCCTTTCCTCCCCTCCTTCACCTCTCCCCTTCACTTTCCTTCCCCTTCTCACACGAACCGTTCACAGCCCCTCACTTCCCCCTATACACACACACACACGCACAGTACACGTAAGACTGATAGATATAACACATCCTCACGTGGGTTCAAGGGTTAGATATGAGGCGTTTAAGGGATAAGTCACTCTATTAGCTTATGTCAATCTTCGGAAATAAAAAAAGAAACCAAAAAAAAGGAGCCCCGGTCAGTGCTGCCCCCTGTGAGCAAACACGCCTGGTATGCCATTCATTCAGCAGGGGACGAGGTGAGAATTCAAAGACCAAGTCGTGTTTTTTCGCCGTGCATTCAGGCTAATTTCGGGCTATTTCTGGGCGTCCGGGGCGTGGTACATTGCTTTTCCTGTAGCCACAAGGAACGTACAGGTATAGGACGGTACGTGGAGGCGTTTCCATAGCCACAGACAGTACATAAAGCGATAATTCAACGTCTATATTGCCTACTCTCAGCCGCCAAGAAGTCCCTCCCAACGTACTCCGTGAACTCCCGTACGTGTGCTTGGGGTGTGTGTGTGGGCGTTTTGGGTGTGATACATTAGATTTCTAGCACTAATGAGGAAGCTGTAGGTATAATATATTGCACGTGGAGGTCTTCTCATGGCCATAAACAGCTCATAAAGGGTAAATCAGCGTATATACAGCCTCCCCTCCCCGCCCAGCGCACCCGTGAACTCCCGTGTGTGTGGGCGTTTGGGCGTGATACATTAGTTTTCCATCACAGTTAAGGAAGCTGCAGGTATAATATTGTACGTGGAGGTCTTCCCATCGCCATAGACAGCTCATAAAAGGATAAATCAGCGTAAATACAGCCTCCCCTCCCCGCCGCATGCCCCGCCCACCGTCTCCCCGCAGCCAGTCCAATACACTTCCAGTCAGGCCTTCCCAGTACATTGTATCACCCGGCTCCTGGCTGAACACAATCACACCCACGTCAGTTACCGTACCCAAGCAAACACTGTGCATGAAGCCTAACTGTTGGTGTAGGTTATACGAGCGGAAAGGATTGATCTGAGCTCCTAAACGTCATTTTATTGTTGTGACTGAAGGAGTTGTCGTATAGCTGGCATCGCCCTCCCTGGCCCGCTAGATTCAACTAAGGCCGCCTCTCTTTTCCTTCATTTTTTATGTTATAGGCGTGATACATTTGTTCTCCAGCAGTCGTAAGGAAGGTACAGGCATAGGACAGTAGGTGGAGGTCTTCCCATGGCCGTAGACAGCTTATAAAGTGATAAATAAACATTTATACAGCCAGATCGAATAGGCAGGGAGGGGGGTGGGGTCGCACTCTTCGGCAGGGACAATCTAAGTGTGTCATTAACAACTTAATCAAGGAAGATAGCAATACAGAATCCCTCTGGGTAGAAACAATAGATAGGAAGGAGAAGCCCAACCTTACCAGGGACAGTAGCCAACCCCTTTACAGGAAATCAGTAGGGCGTCAAGATATAGGAATGTACGTGTGTGTAATTGGGGATTTCAATGATAGGAACATAGAGTGGGATACTTTATCCGGAGACCAAGAGGCACAGGATTTGTTAGATGTTATACAGGATAGTTTCCTTAAGCAGTTAATTAGAACACCAACGAGGGAAGAAAATATTTTGGATTTGTCGTTAACTAATAGAGAGGACATAATAAGCAACATTGAGGTTGGGGATTCATTAGGTAACAGTGATCATAAGGAAATTAGATTTAATATTAAATGGGAGGATAGAGTAAGCAGTAACAACACATTAATACCTGACTTCAGGAAGGCAGACTATGAGGGGTTAAGAAATCAGCTGCAGAAGCTTAGGGGAGTGAGATCAGAAGTAGGTCAGGACCCAGAGCAGGGAGGGGCGGTAATCTCTGGTGAGGTCACTAGTCAGGTCAGTAGCTTGAAGGGTGAGTACAATAGTCTGGTCAGGGAGATTAAATTAGGACAGAAACAGTTTATACCTCACAGGGAAGTCAGGTCAACAGGTAATTACCCGAGATGGATGACAGACAGGCTAAAAACTGAAATAGGAAGGAAAAGAGGACTATGTGTTAGAATTAAAAGGGGGGAAACTCACCTAAGGGATAGTTACAATGATTTAGCTAGAGCAGTAAAGAAAAACACACGTATGGCAAAACGTAATTATGAGATTAGAATTGCCAGGGAAGCAAAAATCAATCCAAAGGGCTTCTTTCAGCTTTATAAGACCAAGGTTAGGGATAAGATAGGGCCGCTTAAGTCAGGAGAATCACTGATTGATAGTGATGAGGAAATGAGCGAGGCGTTAAATAGATATTTCTTATCTGTATTTACCAAGGAAAGATTAGATGATATACCTCAGGGAGAACAGATCTACAGGGGAGAAGAGGTAGAAGAATTAACCGACATCAACATAAGTAGGGAGCTCGTGATTAGACAGATAGATAGACTTAAAGTCACTAAGGCGCCAGGGCCAAATGAACTTTTCCCCAGGGTATTAAAGGAATGTGAAACTGAAATAAGTGGGCAGTAAACAGAAGTATTTAGGAAGTCACTAGACACAGGGGTGGTGCCTGTTTCATGGAGGCAGGCACACGTTATTCCAATATTTAAGAAAGGAGACAAATCTTCAATTCAAAACTATAGGCCGATCAGTTTGACGTCAGTTATAGGTAAAATGATTGAGTCAATAATAGCTGATAGTATTAGGGACCATATAGACAGACATAGTTTAATTCACGACTCACAGCATGGGTTTACTAAAGGAAAGTCGTGCCTCACTAATCTTATATCCTTTTACAATAGAGTATACGAGGCAGCTGACAATGATGAGAGCTATGATGTAGTTTATCTTGATTTTAGTAAGGCCTTCGATAAGGTACCTCACCAGAGACTGTTAAATAAAGTCAGGGGTCAAGGGATAAGAGGGAAAGTATTTGATTGGATTAAGGCGTGGATTAGCGACAGGAAACAGAGGGTTACCATTAACGGTAAAAAATCCGAATGGGGTAATGTTATCAGTGGGGTTCCTCAAGGCTCAGTTTTAGACCTCTCACTCCCCTAGAACCCTCTAAAGTCTGCTCCTTCCCCCTTCTTTTTTATAATCCTTGCACCTCCACCTGTGGTCAGGTCACACTAACCTCACGCATCCTAATCCTCTTCAACCTGACCTCACACCAAACACCTGGCAAGAACAACTTAAACCTCTTCATCACTAAATGGTGCAAACGGCACTGAACACTTGTGTCCAGCCTGTCTGTGCACATCAAGATTCGCAATGAGCCATGACGCAGTATATGTATTCTGGGATATATTAAGGGCAGCGATAGGAAGCAATATATGCGGCCTAGTGTTGAAGGCGTTAACTTTAACTTCCTGTGCTTACACAAACTTAATCTGACGTGTCAGGCTATTCCAGGTCAATGATATAAATTATTACAAAACAGATGATGTTATATATATATATATATATATATATATATATATATATATATATATATATATATATATATATATATATATATATATATATAATGAGTGAAGAAACGAATGCAGTCGTGCGCAGAAGAGAGAGAGAGAGCGAGAGAAGAGGGGTTCATATACTTACCATGAAGAAGAAAAATAAACATGATGAGTGCATATATAAAGCCCTTTCACATTATATTATATCTACCTTGAGAAAAAATTACTACACGATCAGACAGAGACGCAGAGTCAGACAGACACATAGATATACCTATTCTTAGCATGATAAAGAAATAAAACATGATAAATTCTTATATATAGCCCTTTCACGTTAAATATTTACCTTGAGAAAAAATAACTACACTATACAGCATGACACAACGCACACGACGGATACGTGCATTCACACACAAATAACGGCGAGCGCACACACACACACAGGTGATATGTCTAAGAACGCCGAAAATCACAGCGCGCAGCAAGTTTGTTGGAGTCACCCCTTAACCTCTAAGAACGGCGAGAATCACAGCGCGCAGCAAGTTTGTTGGAGTCACCCCTTACCTAAAGCCGTCTGCCTACCGTTCTCGCAGGAGTGCGAGTGGAGTATACAGAGTGAATATATGCGGCCCGCATATATTCATTATCTACATCAATGACATAGACAATGGGATGACTAGTGACATAGGTAAATTTGCAGATGACACCAAAATAGGACGCACTATTAGGACAGGGGAGGACGCTAGAGCACTGCAGGAGGATCTCAACAAACTGTCAGCTTGGTCAGAGAAATGGCAGATGAATTTTAACATCACCAAGTGTAGCGTACTTAGTGAAGGAACACGCAACCCATTACACGGGTATAGTTTAGACTCCACAGCGATAGGCAGGTCTGAGTGTGAAAGGGATTTGGGAGTGTTAGTGAACTCTGACCTAAAACTAAGGAAGCAATGTATTAGTGCGAGGAATAGGGCTAACAGGGTATTAGGCTTTATTAACAGGACGGTAACCAACAGGAGTGCAGAGGTCATCCTCAAACTCTATTTAGCGTTAGTTAGGCCACACTTAGATTATGCTGTCCAGTTTTGGTGCCCACACTACAGAATGGACATCAACTTGCTAGAATCAGTTCAGAGGAGGATGACCAAGATGATTCAGGGCTGAGGAACCTCCCATATCAAAATAGGCTGAAACGTCTAAACTTACATTCACTAGAGAGACGAAGAGTGCGGGAAGATCTGATAGAAGTATTCAAATGCGTCAAGGGTTACAACAAAGGCAATATAAGTAAAGTACTGAGAATTAGCCAGCAGGATAGAACATTGCACTTAGCACCGATAACGAGAAGAGTAGTAAGATGATGATGAGCGTGGGCACTGCGCGCTGCAGTGAGAACGGATGGAAGACACCGTTTGAGGAGAGACTTAACTAGACCTCGCCGACGCTCACCTTACCTCTCTCTCTCTCTCTCTCTCTCTCTCTCTCTCTCTCTCATTATGCACATGATGGATGTGTGTGTGTGTGTGTGTGTGATATCTCTCTCTCTCTCTCTCATTATGCACATGTGTGTGTGTGTGTGTGTGTGTGTGTGTGTGTGTGTGTGTGTGTGTTCTCTCTCTGTTAATACTAACAGTCTTCCTCTCGCTACCACCAACACCAGTACTATTGTAAATCTCGAGCATGCATTGCCTAATTTTGAAATAACAACCGATGAAGTCCTTAAAGCTCTCCATTCACTTAAAACAAATAAAAGTCCTGGACCCGACAAAGTATATCCAACTCTGCTGAAAGAAACAAAGAGCGAAATACTCTCCTCCCTCACAACCGTATTCAATATGTCCTTGCGACAAGGCATCGTCCCTTCAGATTGGAAAAAGGCTAACGTGACACCGATTTTCAAGAAAGGAGACAAAAAAGTACCAGGTAATTACAGGCCCATTAGTCTAACTTCGGTTGTAGGTAAGCTACTTGAGGGCATAATTAGAGACAAAATTGTGAATTAC
This sequence comes from Eriocheir sinensis, assembly GCF_024679095.1. Taxonomy (NCBI): domain Eukaryota; kingdom Metazoa; phylum Arthropoda; class Malacostraca; order Decapoda; family Varunidae; genus Eriocheir; species Eriocheir sinensis. Next base: position 8,801 of record NW_026110440.1, read on the forward strand.
CTTGAAAGCCACTCATTGATTGGGGACTCACAACATGGCTTCCGAAACAAAAGATCCTGCCTATCAAACCTATTAACCTTTTATAACGACCTCTTCACTGTTTATGACGTAACCAAATCACTGGACGTAGTCTATCTTGAATTCCAGAAAGCGTTTGATAAAGTCCCGCATCATAAATTACTTTACAAATTAAAGCAAATAGGTATTGACGGTCAAGTAAACCAATGGATCGCGAATTGGTTGAGCAACAGACAACAAAGAGTAGTGATTGACGGATTTAACTCAGAGTGGGCGCCTGTCACTAGTGGCGTCCCTCTTGGCTCGGTCCTTGGCCCAGTGCTCTTCATTATTTACATCAACGACGTGGATGTTGGACTCAATAATCGCATTAGTAAATTTGCAGACGACACAAAGATTGGCAACTCGGTTCTCACTGACGAAGACAGGCAAAGCCTCCAAGAGGATTTGCACAAAATTTCAACTTGGTCGGATAGATGGGAGATGCCCTTTAACGTAGACAAGTGCCAGGTCCTTCAAGTTGGAACGAGGAATAAGAAGTTCGAATACGAAATGCGCGGCGTTAAACTCAAAAGCGTTCAATGCGTCAAAGACTTGGGGGTCAAAATCGCGTCAAACCTCAAATTCTCACAGCAATGCATCGATGCAGCAAATAAAGCGAACAGAATGTTGGGCTTCATTAAAAGAAACTTTGTATTCAAGAATAAAGATGTAATACTCCCGCTCTACAACAGTTTAGTCAGACCCCACTTGGAATATGCGGTACAGTTTTGGTCTCCCCACCATGCAAAGGATATTGCTAAATTAGAAGGTGTTCAGCGTCGGGCAACGAAAATGATCCCTTCCTTGCGCAACAAATCCTACGAAGAAAGGCTTTCTACCCTTAACATGTTTTCTCTTGAGAAACGTCGCCTCCGAGGAAAACTGATCGAATGTTTTAAAATACTTAATGGTTTCACGAATGTAGACAGATCAACATTGTTTATGATCGATGACACTTTGCACGAGGAACAATGGCGTAAAACTCAGATGTAGACAAGTAAATTCAGACTGCACCAAATTTTTCTTCACCAACGTTGTAGTGCGAGAATGGAATAAGCTTCCACCGTCAGTGGTCCAGTGTAACACGATTGACTCCTTCAAAAATAAGCTCGACCGTCACTTCCTTCAACTTAATATCAACTAGAGTAGAAATGCAACGTTTTGGAGTCTTCTGATTAATGTAAAATCACTTAGGTTTAAGGACAGACCACCAAGTCTGGACCATGGGGTCTGTGTGGTCTGATTTTCTATGTAAATCTATGTAAATCTCTCTCTCTCTCTCTCTCTCTCTCTCTCTCTCTCTCTCTCTCTCTCTCTCTCTCTCTCTCTCTCTCTCTCTCTCTCTCTCTCTCTCTCTCTCTCTCTCTCTCTCTCTCTATAATATTTTGTGTGTGTGTGTGTGTGTGTGTGTGTGTGTGTGTGTGTGTGTGTGTGTGTGTGTGTTCTCTCTCTCTCTCTCTCTCTCTCTCTCTCTCTCTCTCTCTCTCTCTCTCTCTCTCTCTCTCTCTCTCTCTCTCTCTCTCTCTCTCTCTCACTCTCGTTTTAATCACCCAACAAACCATTCTCACTTCCACACACATACAGGGAGTGAGATCACAAATAGGTCAGGACCCAGAGCAGGAGGGCGGTAATCTCTGGTGAGGTCACTAGTCAGGTCAGTAGCTTGAAGGGTGAGTACAATAGTCTGGTCAGGGAGATTAAATTAGGACAGAAACAGTTTATACCTCACAGGGAAGTCAGGTCAACAGGTAATTACCCGCGATGGATGACAGACAGGCTAAAAACTGAAATAGGAAGGAAAAGAGGACTATATGTTTCATCCTGGGTGTGATCCACGGGGTGTCTGAGGGATGGACTCTTCGTGCTTTCAATGGGAAGAAGTGTTGGTAGGCTGTGGTGATGGTGGCGGTGTAGCGTTTCCACTTGTCATGGACATCTTCCACGGTGAGAACCTCAGTCCAGCGGTGGTGCGTGATCCACTGTCCGAAAGAACGGGTGGCTGAATCCGTTGCCGGCCTGTAGGTCTTGGTGATGGGTGGAGCCTTGCTGGAAATGGTGGGTGCAGGTGTCCACAGGACTGAGAGGTGTGCTCCGTCCCGTTGGGGGGAGGGGCTTAGGGGGGAGGTAGAGGTGCGTCAGGTCAGTGAGGATTAGATCTAAGGTGTTTGGGCAGTGTGTGGGGAAATTAACCACCTGTGTGAGGTTTAGTTGTTCTTCTATGTCACTAGTTTTAAGCTGATTGAAGTCACCACAAACCATTACATTTGCTGACGGAAAAAATGTGCGCTGTTGGTCCGTGTTTTCTATGATGTGGTCGATTAGCGTGGAGGCGGAGGCAGCACAATGATGATACACAAGGCTGATGAGCATCGAGGCAACGTTGCGGGGGTGGGAGGGGGGGGACAGCCTCACCCAGAGGGTTTCGACACCCTCAGGGGGCTCCACCGGAAGGAGGGTGGTGTGCAGATGGGAGCGGCAGTAAAGCACCTCGCTTGCCTGTCCTGAGGCGATGAAATAGTTGGTAGTCGGTGATGCTGCAAACTTCTGGAATTGTCTGCCATGCTTCTGTTATCGCCACAACGTCGGCACTGGTGGACTTGATGGTAGTGATAACCTCGTCAAGCTTGTTTGTGAGTGAGGTCACGTTGAGAGGAGCACGGTGGGTAGGTCATACCACTGGCGCGGCACCTCGAAGTGTTTGTATTCCTTGGTCTGCTGGGTATGTTGTGAGGCACACGTTTGTCTTTTCTCGCACTGCGGTTTCTTGATCACTTTCACTGGCGGGTAGGCGGAGGCACGTCGCACGCGGTATAATTCCGTTGTACTGTATCGTAGTGCTGGAGGGCACATTGCACTTAGCACCGATAACGAGAAGAGTAGTAAGATCATGTCCTTCCCGTGTGAGGTCGGAACACTACTACTACTACTACTACTACTACTACTAATCTATCCGTTAGTTGCGTTGTGAGAGGTATGTTTTCTCGTATTCTCTTACAAAGCAATCCATTGGCCACGGCCCCTCCATTAATTGTGGCCGACAACCAACTTTATTTAGTTAATTTTGCAAATAGCGTTATAGAACTTAAAGCTAACCGAGCCTCTGGGTTGATACCATTACACGTGACCACTTCCATCGCAGGGCAATGACATAAGCGATATTTTCTTATATAAACTGAACCCTTTTGCCCTGGTAGGTACAGGTGCTGTTGGCCAGGTCGATGCTTCTGCGCTATTTCGACTCTTTTCCTTTCCTTTTCTTTCCTTATTGTTCTCAGCAAGTCTTGCAGGTTGGTTTTCTGCTCGCCTTCTAGATGTTTAGAAATATCCTCATCCACCCAATTTCTTGAGAAGGCATCGTATCCTCAGAAATCCTCTACGGGGAGTGTTAATGGTGATAAGATTTATTTTCTGTCGCTAAATCTAAGACGCTGCCATTCAGTGTTTCCTAAACAATTCTTACCCTCTTGGCACTGGAAAGAAAGGTAATTTTACGAGCAATCTTTTGGTATCCTTAAAGATGCTCTACGTGCAGCACAGACGGAGATATAAGCAGGTAAAGATTTCACCCCCCTCCTCGGCAACTCTACGGGGCTAAACTACCACATTTCCCCCGCGAGGCCTTAACACGAAAAAGTTAAAAAATTGAAAAATCGTTATTCCTTCTTCCAGTTTGATGAGAGAGGTTGATGTACGTGAAGAAAAAAATACTAAAATTTCTGGTGCTATCAGAATTGCGATAGGCCTAAAACTGACGGAGTTATGAACGGTTTTGTGAGAGCCTTCGAAAAATTTCTAGGCCTCTAACTCTTGAATCAATGCGTGTTGCAATATGCCCGATTAGCAACTGGTAGAAAAAATTCCGAGGAACACGCTGGTGCTTTCAGAATTACGCTACCACTAATGGGTATAGAGATATATCGATTTGAAATTTCGCACTTTTTCGACATTTGTGGTAACGTCACTCGTTTAATATCAATCCTTTCTTCTTCGTCGAAATATAATAAAAGTCTTATATTTTGACGAGGAATGCAACGCTGGTCTCGGATTTGCGCTACCACCTTTAGTTTCGGAGAGAGCATGTCATTTTTTAACCGCCTGTCACGCCTTAACTACTGCAGATATGTTTATGAAATTTAATATCTTGAGATGACACGACACGGCCTATATTTTGACGTTGTCAGATTTAAGATTTGACGCGTATTTCCAAAGATAGCTTTTTTTGCTTATTTTGCTTGTGTATTATTGGCCAGCTGATATCTGATGTAAAATTTGACGGAGAATAACGTGGCGTCGTCAGAATAGAGATAACTTTATTAGGTATCAAGATATCCTAGCTAAAGCGTTTATCAGAATGTTTTGATTCTGCATAGATTCCTGCATCCATGTCTAAGTAATGTCTTAATGTCGGGCATGATTTGGAGAGGGAAAATAACGAGGAATCCATTTCTGGTCTTGGTTTTGCGCTAAGCTTAATTATTATAGAAGCTATTAGCTATATTCTGAGAAATGGTCGTAACCCTCAATTTTATCCTCTCGTTTTTTCTCGTGTTCGTTGCACTCATCTAGTGTAGAATTTGACGCTGAACATTTTGATGCTTATTAGAATCGGATCGGTAGAGTATTAACGGAGCTATGAACGATTTTGTGTTTCCACCGTTATGAAACTCTCCGGTGTTTACGGCCAGAATTTCACCTCCTCTAAAACCATCTTTTTTCAAAAATGCAAGTTTCGTTATTCTTGTCTCCAGCTTGATCAGAGAGGTTCATAGACGTGAAGAAAACAATATTAGAATTTCTGGTGCTATCAGAATTGCGCTAGGCCTAAAACTGACGGAGATATCTATGATTTAAAAAAACGTGCTGAAACTTTGAAGGCCTATAACTCATTTAATACTGTAAAGTTTTGTATGCCCAATTGTCGCCTGGGAGAACCAGTTACGGGGAACACGCTGGTACCTTCAGAATGACGCTACGACCAATAGTTATGGAGTTAGTATGATCTGTTTTTCGCGTTTTTTTTTAACTTTGATCCAACGTTCTTCGTTTAATATCTATTTTTTCTCATTCGTCAATAGATAATGAAAGTTTTAGAATTTAGCGAGGAATACAACGCTGGTCTCGAATCTTCGCTACGACCTTTAGTTTTGGAGACAACACGTCATTTCTTTAACCACCTGTCACGCCTTTACTAGTGAAGATACGTTTATGGAAATAAGTATCACTAATTGAACCGACATGAGCTATAATTAGACGTTTTCAAATTTAACTTTGAACGTGTTTGGTTCTTTTTTTTTATTTCTTGATATTTCTTGATGAACAACTGATACAAGGTGTAGAGTTTGCCGGAGAACACGATGGCGCTGTCAGAATCAAGATAGCTTTTTTCGTTATTGAGCTATACCGGTCCAAAGTTTGGTCTTAACGGTTTTCGAATGCGCCTCTTGCTGTGTCCATGTTTTCCTCGTGTTTGTGGAGCTCCCCGGGTGTAGTATTTGACGCTGAACATTTTGGTCTTTACTAGAATCCGATCGGTTGAGTATTAACGGAGTAATCAACGATTTTGTGTTTAGGGGGGGGGGGAGTGGTCGGGTGGTATCGCCGTGGTGGTAGTAGGGGTCTTGGGCGAGGGGGGGTAGTCTGTAGGGTGGCCCGGGGGAGGGGGTGTAGGGGGCGGAGGGGGAGGGTGAACGATGTTTTTTATTTTTCGTTTAGTCTAAAAATGTTTCGTGCTGTGAATTCATATGTTGTGGTTAGTTTTTATAATGTATCGTGTATTTTTTTTTTTATTGGTGGCGTGTTTTACCATTTTTGAAGGGGCGCTGTAGACTTTTCTTACGTTACTAAACCTAGAAATAAATAATATGTTCTCTGACGTTCCTAACATGGGTGAATAAGCTTTAATATTGTCGATAGAGGTTTGTTTTGATCAAACCTTTAGAGACCAGCCCTTCAGATCGGACGAGGAGTTCCGTTAGCAATGATGAGCCTCGATCCTGCTCTTGCTCTTGCTGTACAGAGACCCGGAAAATAGCTCGCAAAGGGGACTTGAAGCAATGCTTAATTTTCAATATATCACTCAATGCTATCGTTTAACTGTCCCTTTGCGACTTCAATACACTGCAAATACATCAGATAAACACTTAAAATCAGTAGAAGGCTTTAAAACAAACACATAGGAGATTACATAGGAGGAACTACTCTGAGCTGATACTCCTGGTTTGGGCAATCTCAACGCTTATATATAGATCACAGGTGGTTAAAGAGACATAAATCAAGGCAAATTAAGACGTTTTTTGCTGTCTTTACCCCATTGGTCATGTGTAGTGGGTAGTATCGCGACTTATTTCCCCGAGGAGGCATTTCTCGTACACACCGGGCCCCAGCCGTGGAGGGAGGGGGCTGCTGTGTTATTTTTGTGTTTTTTGAAGCGAATTATCCTGTTGCCGAGGGAGCCATGCATCTGGAAACGGTAAATAGTCCCTCGTGATTGTTTTGGGCGGGTGAGGGCAGTGAATTAAGGCTTGTAATAGGTGGAAATAGGGAAAATGTATCTGTGGGGGAGAGAGGTGGATTTCAATGGCCGCCGTGGTCGTGCAGAAGTTCATCGTTTTTTACTGATTTCCGGTAAAGTAGAGTACGTAGTGGCACGGGGCTTGAGGGGCAGGGCGACACGTGCATTGCATTCCTGTGTGTGAAGTTGGAGAGCGGGATATAAGCCGGTAAGGTCAGAAAGGTCAAGTATATAACTGGCTTGGGGTGTCCGGCTCCATATATGACCTTAATTATTAATGACCTCTAAGACCTTCGGGCACTATGATAGGGAGAACTGAGATGAATGACCTAATGTATGGGGTCAAATGAGGTGTGAGGGTCTTAAATATTGAATTATGGGCGTTTAGCGGTGAGGTCATAAGGGCGTAACCGGCGGATGGAGCGAACCGTATGTGACGTATTATCTCAGTTATCAATGACACCTAAGAACTTTGAACACTATGAGAGGGAGAACTAAGCTGAATGACCTAATGTATGGGGTCAAATGAGGTGTGAGTGTCTTAGATATTGAATTATGGGCGTTTAGCGGTGAGGTCATAAGGGCGTAACCGGCGGATGGGAGCGAACCATACGTGACCTTATATCCGTGAGTTTTGACCAGTGTAAGATGCCTGGGTACTCCTATATTAAGGATTAGGGTGTATTTGTGTTGTATTATTGCAGATATGAGGTGTGGGTTGTGTTACTCAGGAAATATTGAAGGTTAACGTGAGCTAGAAGTGTTTTAAGGGTGACTCGTCTAGCGGGCGGGGTGAATTTTACGAATTTTTCAGATTTATTTATTTCAGTGTTATTTCTCTTGATTTTTTTGCATTTGCATCATCATGGTTGTGATTTCATATGTGTCTGAGGTGGTATTGATGGTGATTGTGGTGATATTAGGTGATGCATGTGGTGGTGATGACCTGGGGTGGTGAATCTATTAACTCTAAGGGGGAATATGTAGGTTAGCGTTGTTGCCTTGACCACATGTACTTACCCTAGACCATCGGGTGTCATTCTAGAGTTATACATGCTCCTGGTACTGCGAAGGCTGGCATGAACCTATATTTTGCCTGTCAATATTTACTTTGCTCTCACAGGAGGTTAAGGTTAAAATCTAAGTTTAATCCAAGGTTAGGATAACTTAGCCATGACCAGTATCTTATCCTAGACCTGGGGGCTTCGTGGTGCAGTGGTTAGCAGTTAGCACACTCGGCTCACAACCGAGAGAGCCTGGGTTCGATTCCCGGGCAGAGTGGGAAAATTTGTGAGGCTTTTCCGATACCCTATGCCCCTGTCCACCCAGCAGTGTACCAGGTATTAATCGGGGGTTGTGTCCCGTCTCCTGGGATCTGTTCCCTTCTTTAATTCCTTCCCCTTCTGTCTCTCTCCGGCATATGACCACAGATGATGCGCCGACTAAATGAAATTTTCCAACTTTTTTATCCTAGACCATCGGGTGTTATTCTAGAGGTCTGCTCATGGTACCGTGAGGGCCGGAATTGACCTATTTTGTCTGTCAATTTTTATCTTGCTCTCAAAGGAGGTTACGTTAAAATCTAAGTTTAATCCAAGGTTAGGATAACTTAGTGCTGACCGGGCATTTTTTTTGTTAATGTTTCCGATATTTTTCAGCCCTTGAATATATAAATAAGTGAAGTAATGAGACTTGGGTGTTTTTTCTGGAATAACACCCACTTGTTTAGGATAAATAGGCAGGATAGGCCTCTCACCACACTGCCGTTGATGTCACTGGCAGGAGAGGTGGCTACGGTCATCTCCATACTCCCCGCCTCTTAAAATATTGTCTTGGGGTGCAACGCTGTATATATTTGTTTTATTTCATTGTGGTAGTAGAGTGCACGGCAGGTACGGTTAACCCGGTAGCTGTGGGGATCATGTTTCTTAACTCGGTAGCAGCGACACATCAAATTTGTGGCTTTACCGTGTAGCAGTGATGGGCCAAACCTGTGTCTTTACCGTGTAGCAGTGACGGGCCAAATTTGTGGCTTTACCATGTAGCAGCGATGGGCCAAACCTGTGTTTTTACCATATAGCAGTGACGGGCCAAATTTGTGGCTTAACCGTGTAGCAGCGACGGGCCAAATTTGTGGATTTACCGTCTAGCAGCGACGGGCCAAATTTGTGGCTTTACCGTGTAGCAGTGACGGGCCAAATTTGTGCCATGATATAAACCCCCCAAAATAGATGATACATAATCTGATCACAAATGCTTTATATATAATATGAAATGGTTTGTGTGAGGGGTGATTTTTTCCATTTTTCTCGCTTGGAGGGACCATTAAGAAACATAATCCCTGCTGCTACCACTGGGTTAAAGGCCCTTCCCTCTAAGCGAGAAAAATGAGAAAAAAATCATTATTACTTTTTGCATATTTGGCGTCGGAACACAGGCTGGGGAAGGAGACGGTGGCTGAGTGGTTAGCGTGCCGGTCCTGCGTTCGCTGCGTCATAGATGATGAGGGTTTGAATCCACCGCTGCCACAGACTACTTGTCCTGAAGACCACCACCATCATCCTGGACTGTATGGGACTGTCCAAGGGAAAGCTAGATGGGGCCGCTATAAACACTTGCCGGCTTGGGCCCACCACCAGGCCCAGCCAAGGGAGGTAAGGAAAAAAAGTATGGCTAGGTTTGAATAAGTTTTAGGTTAGAATAGCTTAGTATTAAATTATCTTGTAATTATTATTATTGTCATTATTATCATTCCTATTACGTGTAATATTATCCAGCTTGTAAGGGACTGTATGCATATACAAATACACTGTATTGCCAAGAAACAAGGGGAATTAACTATTTTAATGATAAATATAAGTGAATCTCGTTATTGAGGACCAGGAGACATTTTGTGTTGGAGAGAGGGAGGGTAGAGGAAGAAAAGTATGTAAAAAAACAAATATGAGAGAGAGAGTATCGATTAATTATCTTATGTTATACAGCCCTTGATAGAGAGAGAGATTTTATAATATATTATCCCATGCCGTCTTTCCTGGTACAAGACTTTGAGAGTGGACACGCATTTGCAGGTTGGTGTTGTAGCGGCAGCCTAGGCCGCTACAGCGAAAACCAAACATTACTGTTTGTATGTTTTCGAGGCAGCATACGTTGTAGCTGGTACAACGCCGTTTGGATCCGCTAAGGCCGCCTTGTAGGTTAAAAGACACAACTAATAACCAGTGGTGACTCCATTGAGGAAGACATTTATTTTGAGGCTATACATGTATTTGAATATTATGAATGAATATTTATAATGGTTGATATACAGTAGCGTTTATAATATTAGCTCTTTGGTGATGTTAGTTGCACATAATGTCGCTTATAATAATAAGAATGATTATATACATTTATAATATGTAGTGACTCGTAAGAAAAGAAATTAATGTGTGATGAATATGTGTAATAGATGAAATGGAATGGTGTGTGTTGAAAGTGAGAGAAAAGAAAGAGAGCGTGATGAGTTAAGGGTAGACTGAAGAAATGGAAGATGGAGAGAACGGGATGAGCAATAGAAAATGGAGAGACTTAGAGGGTCACTACATAACTCCCCCCCTAGTGACGAGGGAGGAGGAACGTTACATGTCTCTTGCGGCACTGGATTTTGTCGGTCAGTACTGGTCTGGGGGACACTAACACGGTGTTGGTGGGTGGAGGATCTGGCTGCAGGAGGTACGCGGGCTTGACCCGGTCGATGGCGATGACATCGGATTTTCCGTGGCGGTCAATGGTGACGTGTTTACGCGTCCTCCTGGTGACAGCGAACGGGCCATCATATGGCTGTTGTAGGGGCTTCTTTACGGCGTCCACCCGTACGAACACGTGTGTGCAGGTGTCGAGGTCCTGGCTCACGAACGTCTTGGAGGGTGATGTGGCGGCACTGGTTGGAGTCTCTGCATGGCGTTCTTGAGGTTCCTGGCGTAGTCCTGTATGTCGCAGGGAGGGCCAGGAGTGGGCGAGAGAACCTCTCCTGGAAGGCGGAGAGTGGTGCCGTACAGGAGCTCTGCAGAGGAGTGGCCAAAGTCTTCTTTGAGGGACGTCCGTATGCCGAGGAGGGCTAGAGGCAGAGTCGTAGTCCAGTCGCTGCGGTCCTGAACTGTTGCTGCCAGCGAGGCCTTGAGTTGGCGGTGGAAGCTCGACAAGGCCATTTGACTGAGGATGGTAGCTGGCGGTTCTGATCCGCTTAATCCCCAGGATGGACATGACCTTGTCCCAAAGGCTCGACTCGAACTGGCTTCCACGGTCGGATGTGAGGCTGAGAGGCGTACCGAAGCGCGACACCCAGGTGTTGACGAAGGCTCTGGCGATGGTGTCCGTTGTTATGTCTTCGACCGGGACAGCTTCGGGCCAGCGTGTGAACCTGTCAACGCAGGTGAGGAGGTACTTGTAGCCGTTGGAGTGTGGAAGTGGGCCGACGAGGTCGACGTGGACGTGTTCGAGTCTGGAGGATCGGGGCGTGAACGCTGCTGGAGGCGAGACGGTGTGGCGCGTCACCTTGGAAGCCTGGCACTGGACGCAGGTGCGGGTCCAGTCTCTGACGTCCTTGTTGATCCCCGTCCATATGAAGCGTGAGGACATCATCCGTTGTGACGCTCGGATCCCGGGGTGAGAGAGGTCGTGCAGCTGGCGGAAGAGTGGGTACCGGTGGTTCTTCGGCAGGTAGGGCCGGATGGTGGCGGTAGATGCGTCAGCGTACAGGTGCACGTTGGTCCCGGGGAACTCGACTCGCCTCATCGACAAAGCGGGGTTATCCCTCAATTGCTGCAGCTCGGCGTCGTCGACTTGGTCTGTTGCTGCTACACAGTAAAGCCACAAATTTGGCCCGTCACTGCTACACAGTAAAGCCACAAATTTGGTCCGTCACTGCTACACAGTAAAGCCACAAATTTGGTCCGTCACTGCTACACAGTAAAGCCACAAATTTGGTCCGTCACTGCTACACAGTAAAGCCACAAATTTGGCCCGTCACTGCTACACGGTAAAGCCACAAATTTGACCCGTCACTGCTACACGGTAAAGCCACAAATTTGGCCTGTCACTGCTTCACGGTAAAGCCACAAATTTGACCCGTCACTGCTACACGGTAAAGCCACAAATTTGGCCCGTCGCTGCTATTGGGTTAATACATTAGTAGGTCATGGAAACAACTGAAACACACGTTCTCATTTTTATTTAAATTTGTTCTTCACCTGCGTCGGCCACCGTCTGTCCTCACCCCGTGCTCCCGTCACCGGCCGCTGCCTCCACCTCCGCCACCCCACCTCACTTGCCTCCTCCCTCTTCCTCAGACTACCCATGCTATTGGTGACAAAGATAACTCCTTTAACCTGGTAGCAGCGACGGGACAAATTTGTGGCTCTACCGTGTAGCAGCGACGGGCCAAATTTGTGGCTTTACTGTGTACCAGTGATGGGCCAAATTTGTGCCATGATATAAATCCCCCCAAATAGATGAAACATTTGAAACATTTTATTATCCCTTTTTATACAATTATGTATTTACAATAATTTACTAGTGCAGGGAGCCCATTTAAAGCTGTATGCTTTTTGGGCAGTACTGGAAACTTAGGTGCCGGTTTTAATCAATAGTGCAAAAAGAAAAATATATATATATATTGAGAGCAATGAAAAAAAAAAATATATATATATACAGTGGCCGCGAAAAAAAATGTTACATTTTGAGCGCAAAAAAAAAATGTTACACGCGAATCAACGTAACATTTTTACTCACGTTCCCGCCATAAGAGAAGTGGGCGGAGCTTGGCTGACGTAGTGCGCTTGGTCCCCCCTTACTCCCTTCCCACCCCACGCCTCGCTCCTCAGTGAGCTCCCGGAGCTCGACGAAAGAGGGGCAAATGTGTGCCGCTCCCGAGCGCACCATTTTCTACTCGACCCCCACCTTTCCCGCCCTGTATCTCCACTTCTACCAGTCACAATGGCAAAAAGTCACCTGTCTTTGGTGCAGAAGAGTCGGGCCCTGACTCTATTAGAACAAGGAATGTGTGTGATACGCGTGGCGGCTAAGCTGCAGGTCGCAAGAATGACGATTTACCGCCTCAAGAGAGCAAGTAGCGCACTGCCCCTGGGTACCACTCCACGACGGAAGAAGGGCTCTGGCCGGCCAAGGAAGACTTCGCCACGCACAGACCAACTTCTGAAGAGAGAAGTGATGTCAAACCCTAGTATAACGGCGTTAGAACTAAAAGAAAACCATTCAGAGCTGCTCAAGAAGGTCACAGTCAGAACGATACAGCATCGACTTCAGAAAGACTTGAAATTGCCAACACGTCGAGCCGCCAAGAAACCTCTTCTGACTGAGAACATGAAAAAGAAAAGGCTGCAGTTTTGCAAGAAATATCAACACTGGACATCAGAGGAGTGGAAGAAGGTCATGTTCAGTGATGAGAGTACGTTCCGGCTCATCAGGGGTACTTCAAGATCGTCAGACGCCCGAGAGATGCCTCCGCTACGATTCAAGTACACAGTCAAAACCGTGAAACATCCCGACAGCGTGATGGTGTGGGTGCCTTCAGCGGGAATAAGGGCAGAGGTGGCTTATTCTTCCTACCCAAGAACGTCACTATGAAGTCAGACACCTACATCGATGTTCTGCGTGACCACATGGTGAAGTTCTGGGAGATACACGACTGCAACTTTTTTATGCACGACGGCGCACCAGCACACAGATCAAAAGCGGTGAAGAAATTCCTCGAGGACAGCCATATTAACGTTCTGGAGTGGCCTGGTAACTCCCCTGATCTCAATCCAATCGAAAATGCATGGAACAAAGTGAAGAACACCCTGCAGAAGGAACGACCCAGCAGCATACCAGACCTGAAGGAGGCCCTGAAGAAGCAGTGGATTTCGATGGACTTGGAGTATTTCGCCACTCTCGCCACTTCCATGCCCAGGAGGATCGAGAGGGTCATCAAGATGAAAGGAAATATGACAAAATACTAAAATGTAAACAATTTTGTATAAATATTGTAATCATGAAAAGATGAATAAAACCCATTTAGCTTGCATTTTTGTTTTTAAGTAACCAAAAAATCAAGATGTATAAATTTTTTTTGCGGCGACTGTTTATATATATATATATATATATATATATATATATATATATATATATATATATATATATATATATATATATACACACATACAAACATATAATATATGACAAAAGTAAAATGATGATAATAATGTTATGCTGGAAGCTTCCCCCGGCGACCATAGGCCTCTAGAAGGCTCCCGGAGAAACGAGCCAGGGCGGGAGCAGAGCCGTCCGCGCCCACGGGCGGCCAGGCGCCAGGCGGAAGTGTTAACTCGCATATATTTTAGCTACATGTTCTTGTATGATCTAAAATATACTGTAACATTCTAGACTGTACTGTTCTGGATATATATAGGAGAAGAGGGCGAGAGGAGCCCAGTCCCAGTCATAGTAAGCTAGTGGTAAGTGAAGAGTCAGAGTGAAGTGTACTACTAAGGAAGAATATTAAACTACAGAAGCTGTGCAAAGTGTTTACATATCTCCCTCCCACGGAGTCTCCTGACGGCGACACGGAACCCAAGTAACACGTCCGCATAACAATAATAATAATAATAATAATAATAATAATAATAAGTTATAGAAATAATAATAATAATTAACATTGTGATAATTATAAAATAATAGTAGTGTAAATAATAATTAAAGTGATAATATCAACACAATATCATTAGTACAAAAATTGTAATTGATTTATAAAAATAATATGGTAGTACTGTAACTGATAATGTAAGTAGTAATAGTATTAATACAATAATAATAGTATAAGGTAATAATTGATTAAGCTGAGGACACACTCTGACAGATGATACATGGACTTAATAATTATAATTGAGAAGAATATGTTTTTTAAATTGTTCTTTAAAGGAGTGTATTGAATTTAGAGCTTTAATATTATTAGGAATAGAATTCCATGTTTTAGGTCCTGAATAAGAAAGTGAGTGTTGAAAAAGTGTTAAATTATGGGCAGGTGTACGTAAATTTTCATGAGTACGGGTGAAATAAGTATGTTGTGGCTGTAAAGACACGGAGGTTTCACTTTTGATCTTTTTATACATGTAAATCCCAATTTGTAGCTTATTTATGTCAAAATGTTTTAAGGAATTTGTTTCTTTAAAGAGAGGTTGTGTGGGCAAAGTAGTCGCTGTTTGTAATAATTTTATTATTTTCTTTTGAAGTCTAAACAGAGGTAACAGGGGTGTGGGGTAGGTGTTGCACCAGATAGGCGTACAGTAATACCGGTGTGGTAAGACCTGTGCGTTATATAACATTTTCAAAACATCAATGGGCATTAATTCTTTAATTTGATATAACAGAGATACTAGCCTGGATAATTTAAGGATTTGGTTTGTTACGTGATGCTTAAAGGTCATGGTATCATCATACATTATTCCTTATAATGTATGTTTATTAGTTCTGCTTATAATGTCTTGGGAAAAAATAGGACGGAAGCATTGATGGTGACTTATTAGTAAACAGCATATAAAATGTTTTGTTTAAGTTCACTGTTAATCTATTACTCAGACACCATTTATGAAAGGTTTGTAGGTCAGTGTTTGCTATATGTATCATGTCAGTAGGATTTTCACCAGTAATATTTAAGGTTGAGTCATCTGCGAAAAGGATTGTTTTAAGGTTTGTAAATATGTAAGTAATATCATTTATATATAAGAGAAACAGGATTGGACCCAAGACACTGCCCTGTGGAACACCGTATTGAAGAGGTAGAGATGCAGATAGACAAGTGTGGAATTTGGTTGATTGAGTTCTGTGGGACAAGTAATCCTGAAACCAGCCATGAATAATACCTCTAATTCCATAGTAATACAACTTACGTAATAATATATCGTGTCTGACTGTATCAAAAGCTTTGGTGAAGTCAACAAAGATGCTTAATAATGACTGTTTATTATCTAAAGTTTTATAGATTTCTTCTGAATAAGTTCTCAAGGCATCGAAAGTGTTTAGACCACGACGAAAACCAAACTGACTTGGATTAAGTATGTTTTTAGTTTCAAGAAAATTTATGAGGAATTTTCTCATTACTTTTTCAAAGATCTTAGAAAAAACATTTAGTAAGGATATTGGTCTATAATTACTTAGTTCATCTTTGGGACCTTTCTTATGGATGGGGACAACAGTTGCATGTTTTAGGAGTTGAGGAAATTTACCATTATTGATAGAATTATTAAAGAGTATGGACAAGGGTATTGCAAGTTGGTTTTTGCTGGTTTTTAATACAGATACTGGGATTTCATGCACATTGCACTTTTTGTTTTTAAGGGAATTAATTACAGTAATTACATCTTGGGGGATAATTATAGGAATTGTCATTGAATGAGGAAAGTCACCTTGAAGAAAGCTGAGAGGGTCTGTGGTGGAAGGTGGTAGACTGTGATCTATTTTAGGCGCAACATTTGTGTAAAATTCATTAAAAGCTTGTTCAATTTGTAAAGGTTCAGAGAGTTTTTTACAATTATAGATTATGTTATTTGTGGAACTCTTCTTATGGTCATGATTAGAAAGTTGGTGGATTGTTCGCCATATTTTACGGGTGTTATTTTTAAAACTAGTGAATTGAGCCATATAGTAAGATTTTTTAGCTTGTTTTATAGTATTATTTAGGATGTTACGGTATTGTTTGTATTGAGCCTCGGTGACAGCACCAATTTTATAGTCCTTAAATAGATAATTTTTTGTCCTTATAGAGTTTAGTACTGCCTGTGATATCCAGGGATTGTTTAATCTTTTTTCAGTTATCAATTTAGATTTAAGTGGAAAACAATCACTAAAAGCTTTTTTAATATTGTCTAAGAAAATTTTACAGTTGTCATTGACATCGTGCTCATTAAGGAGAGCATTCCAATTGATCATATTGATTTTTTGAGCAAATTCTTGTTTATTTGTTTGATTTATTACCCTAAACTCAATTTTATGTAGATTCTTAGATTTAGAGGGAACTTTAACATTAAGGAAAATTGGTAGATGGTCCGATATTGGGTAATGGATTATACCAGATGAGAAAGTGTTGAAAAAATTTGTAAAAATATGATCACAAATGCTTTGATATATATTGTGAAATGGTTTGTGGGAGGGGTGATTTTTTCTCATGGTGGTTGGTGGTGAGTAATGTGGTTACGTGGGTGGGCCTGCGTAAGTCTAGGTGAGTAGGGTAGTAGTAGCCTAGTATAGTAAAATCACTGAGAGCTGATGCTATATATATATATATATATATATATATCTATATATATATATATATATATATATATATATATATATATATATATATATATATATATTGTGAGGCAAATAACCATAATTATCTAATTAGTTTTCACCTGTATCAGGCTCATGCCTTGCAGGCCTTTGTACGTGGGCAATAACCGTAAGACCCTAGGTTGGGAATGGTTGTTTATACTATATTAAATAGTTAGCATTCAACCGATGGTTGAATGCTGCCACGTCAGCCTACGGCTTTCATCGGTAGTTGGGGTACCGGAGTTAGTTAGTTGTGTTCTGGAAGCGGAGGTGGCAAGGTGTTGGTCTTTCGTGGGTCGGCCATACATAAGTATTGTTCTAGTTTTATTTTGTAACATAAGCTCACTAGTTGTGTGAGGACGTATTAATTGTTCATTGTGGTGTGAATTTATTTGAGAAGTGAGTTATGGCTCGAAAGCTGGAAATCAGATAACCGGTGTGTGGTGCTGTACCCATGTGTTTCCACTTTTATGCTTTATAGTTTTATTCTGTGTTTAAGTGCTTGGTCTCAGTAAATGCAAGTGTTTTTAGTGTCGGTTTGTTTTAGTTTGCCTTTAAGGCGGATGGTAATTGGTACACCCCTACGATTGTATAACTAAAGTAAGTTCTAGCCGGTGGTGTAACAAATTGGGGGCCTGTCCGGGATCCATCTATTGCAATAGAGAGTACGTGCATAATATTAAGATGAATGTACAAAAGTTCATTGATAATCCATCACTAGAGTTTTTGAGTGCAGGTACATTAAGGAAGGATGAGTGGATTGCTTTGGCAGAGCATTACGAAATTACTGTTAGGAAAAGTTGGAGGAAGATTCAGATTAAGAACGCTGTGATTAAAATGCTGGTAAATACTAGTGTTATTAAGGAGGAGGCCTTACATTTGTGTGAGGAGGAGGGGGCTACCTGTCTCAGTGAAAATGCACTGAGAGCTTTGGAGTTAGAGGTTGAGCAGCGGAAGTTGGAAGACAGAGAGAAGGAGAGAAGATTTCAGTTGACCATGCTTGAAAAGAAGTCTGAAATGGGCCTTATTGGAGAGCAGGCATTTGATGTGACAAAGTGCTGTAAGTTTGTGCCTGTATTTGATGAACTTGATGCTGAGGAATACTTCCTTCAGTTTGAGAATGTTGCCACAAGTTTGTCATGGCCAAAAGGGTATTGGCCCATAATTGCTCAGACTTCCTTTAAAGGAAAAGGGCTCTCAACCTACCTCTCCTTGATGACTGACCAGCAGAAAGATTACAGTATTGTCAAGGAATCTATCCTCCAAGCCTACCAGTTAACTCCAGAATTTTATCAGTCTAAATTTCGTAACTCTGCCAGGACTCCCAATCAGACTTTCATTGAGTATGCACATTTGCTGAGGAAATTGCATAATAGGTGGATTGCATCTCGTGGAGTAACCACATTTGATCAGTTACGTGAGCTTATGGTACTAAACAGTACTTGAACACCTTGCCATATGATATAAGAGTATATTTATATGAAAAAGAGGTCGATTCACTTGATAGAACAGCTTTCTTAGCTGAAAACTATTATCTAATTCATAAGGCTAACAGAGTTATCCTGACCAGAACACAACTCGACATGTTGGTAAACCTTGAGTACTGATTATGTTGGGAAAAGTGTGAACAGTGCAAGTTTTGACACTAAAATTTGCAATTACTGCAAGAAGCCAGGTCATTTTGTGGCAAGTTGTCCTAAGTTGGAGAAGAAAGATCAGAGTAGGTCCGATATAAAACCTGTTATTAATTATGTCTTTAAACCAGCAGATGTGAGTGATCCTGTTTTAACCACGTCTAATAAGTGTCAACAGCTGTTCCAACCATTCCGATTTGAGGGTAGTGTGTCAGCCTCTGAGGCCGGTCCGTCCATCCCTGTCAGTATCCTGCGTGATACAGGTGCCTCGCACAGTATTGTGGTAAGGAGTATTGTTCCTTTTGTTGAGTATTTGTACACTGGGGAGTTTGTTGTGCTGAAAGGTATTAATGAATGTACCACACTACCATTATGTAGACTCTACCTAAAGGCTGGCATAATTTCTCAGGTTGTAACTGTTGCAGTGCAGGATTCTTTGCCTGTTGAGGGAGTTACCTTTCTGCTAGGCAACGATATTGCTGGTTGTCGTATAATTCCGGATCCTGTAGTCTGTTCTAATCCCTTAACTTTTGACCCTGCAGTAAAGTTGACAGAACAGAATCCTGGATTGTTCCCTTCTTGTATTGTCACTAGGAGCCAATCAATGAACGCTGTCAAGGATACTGATGTTGACCTTGATTTGGATAAGGTATTCTAATGAGGCTATTCATGATGAGATGGTTGAGGAGCCTGTTAGTACTTCCAGTAGTGAGATAAAGTCTTCGGTAGAGACGGGTGATGTTCCTGTGACTCGTGAGATGTTGGTGGAGGCTCAGAGGGCAGATCCCTCTTTAGGCAAACTGTTGGATAGGGCAGTCTCGGAGGCTGAGAGTGAAGATGAGTCGGTCTGTTATTTTCTTAAATCAAGTATTCTTATGAGAAAATTTCATCCTCCAGAGGTCCCCAAAAGTGAGACATGGCATATTGTTACCCAAATTGTAGTGCCAACATGTTATCGTGACAGAGTCCTTAGTTTAGCTCACGATCATATAGGTGGTCATCTTGGTGTTAAGAAGACATTGTATAAGATACTGAAGTATTTCTTTTGGCCAGGAGTGAGTTCTGATGTTGCAAAATTTTGTAAGAACTGCCACATTTGTCAGATTGCTGGTAAGCCAAATCAGGTAATGCCTCGAGCTCCATTGCAACCCATCCCGGTGGTTTCTGAACCATTTCATAGGGTAATTATAGACTGTGTGGGTCCCTTAGAGAAAACCAGAAAGGGACATCAGTTTTTGCTAACTATCATGGACACTACCACCCGCTATCCTGAAGCTGTGCCCTTGAGAAGCATAACCACCAAATCTATTATTCCCGTCCTTATAAAATTCTTCACGCAGTTTGGTCTCCCTAAAATAGTCCAGTCTGACCAAGGCACGAATTTCACTTCCAAGATATTTAAGGAAGTTTTAGCATCACTAGGAATTAAGCAGCATTTAGCTTCCTGCTATCATCCAGAAAGTCAGGGA
Source organism: Eriocheir sinensis (assembly GCF_024679095.1). Taxonomy (NCBI): domain Eukaryota; kingdom Metazoa; phylum Arthropoda; class Malacostraca; order Decapoda; family Varunidae; genus Eriocheir; species Eriocheir sinensis. Next base: position 28,822 of record NW_026110440.1, read on the forward strand.
GCGCTCGAACGATTCCATCAAACTTTGAAGTCCATGTTAACGAAATATTGTTTGGAGTCTGTTAAGGACTGGGATGAAGGAGTTCCATTAATGTTGTATGCTATCCGTAATACTACACAAGAAAGTGTTGGGATTTCCCCAAATGAGCTACTCTTTGGAAGAGATGTAAGGGGACCATTAAAATTGCTGCATGAGAGCTGGATAGATGAAGAAAAGGATACCAATCTAAGTGATTATGTGGCAAAATTAAGAGATAGATTAAAGCATATGCAGGAGTTTGCAAGTGAGAATTTGTCAGTTGCGCAGAGAAAAATGAAGGTTCACCATGATGTTTCTGCTGTTGAAAGAGAATTTAATGTGGGAGATAAGGTTTTGTTGTTTTTGCCCATTATAAAATTCCCACTATAGGCAAGATACCAGGGCCCATATGAAGTGATTGGAAAAGAGGTAACCTTAATTATGTAATATCTACTCCAGGGCGTCGTAAACTAAGAGAGTTGTACATGTGAATTTGTTGAAAGAATATTGTTCTAGAGATGATGGCCAGAAGAGGGTCATAGTGAAGGTCAAGGACAGGCATTGTGTCAGGATGTTGCGTATGATGAACCTATTAATTGTGACTTTGATGTAAAATGTAATGTGAAGCTTAATAATTCTAATGCTCTGTCGAATTTAGAAAGTAAACTTGTCCATTTGAGTGCAGAACAGAAATATGATATTAAGGAACTTTTGTGTGAGTTTAGAGATTTATGTTCTGATGTTCCAAGTCAAAGTACTGTTATGGAGCATGACATTGTGTTGATTGAAAACACAGCACCATACAGGATGTCACCCCAAAAAAGATATATTGAGAGAAGAAGTTCAATTTCTGTTGAAGCATGATTTGGTTGAGAAGAGTAAGAGTGAGGGCTTCTCCTTGCATATTGGTTCCTAAAGCAGATGGGTCCATGCGAATGTGTACGGACTATCGCCAAGTTAATGCCCGAACTAGGAGTGACTCGTTTCCTTCCTCGAATTGACGACATCATAGATTCCGTTGGAAATGCTATGTTCTTGACAAAATTGACCTGCTAAAGGGTTACTATCAAGTGCCATTAACTGATAATGCAAAGAGCATCAGTGCTTTTGTAACATCTGACGGCTTGTACCAATATAGAGTAATGCCATTTGGATTACGTAATGCACCTTGTACCTTTCAAAGATTGATCACCAATGTGATTGATGGGTTGGAAAATGTATGGTTATCTTGATGATATAATTACTGTCTCTAATGACTGGCAAAAACACATGTTAACCCTCAGAGGTTTGTTTCAGAGGCTTAGAGAAGCCCACCTTACCATCAACCTAGTTAAAAGTGAATTTGGATATGGTAGCTTGAGTTTTCTGGGGCATGTGGTTGGAAGGGAAGAGTGGCCCCAATAGATGCAAAGGTAGCCGCCATAAATGATTTACCTGTACCTAGTAATAGAAGGCAATTATTAAGATTTATTGGCATGGCTGGTTACTACCGTCATTTTTGTCAAAATTTCTCTGATGTAATTGCTCCATTATCAGATCTTGTGAGTCCGAAAAGAACATTTGTTTGGTCAGAAAGATGTCAAGAGGCTTTTAACAAAGTTAAATGGATCCTAACTTCCAAACCTGTACTTAAAAGTCCTGACTTTAGTAAACCCTTTCTTCTGCAAGTGGATGCAAGTGATTATGCTACTGGTGCAGTATTGTTGCAAGAGAGTTCTTATAAAATCCTACACCCTGTATGTTATTTGTCTTCAAAATTTAAAGCACATCAATGCAACTATTCTACAATTGAAAAAGAGGCTCTTGCTTTGTTGATTGACTTAGAAAATTTGAGGTCTACCTTGGACATAGTAATAGTAAAATAATTGTATATAGTGACCATAATCCTTAACTTTTGTAAACAGGATGAAAAATAAGAACCAAAGGCTTACCAGATGGTGTATGGCTCTACAACCATATGATTTGGAAAGTCGTCACATTAAGGGATGCCATAATGTGATAGCAGATGCATTGTCTCTGGCTCTCACATAGAAATGTAATATTTTCGTATATACTTATTTTGTAAACTTTTGTTTTATATGATGAAGACCTGTGGTTTTATCTTTAGGAGGAGGTGTGAGGCAAATAACCATAATTATCTAATTAGTTTTCACCTGTATCAGGCTCATGCCTTGCAGGCCTTTGTACGTGGGCAATAAACCGTAAGACCCTAGGTTGGGAATGGTTGTTTATACTATATTAATAGTTAGCATTCAACCGATGGTTGAATGCTGCCACGTCAGCCTACGGCTTTCATCGGTAGTTGGGGTACCGGAGTTAGTTAGTTGTGTTCTGGAAGCGGAGGTGGCAAGGTGTTGGTCTTTTGTGGGTCGGCCATACATAAGTATTGTTCTAGTTTTATTTTGTAACATAAGCTCACTAGTTGTGTGAGGACGTATTAATTGTTCATTGTGGTGTGAATTTATTTGAGAAGTGAGTTATGGGGCTCTAAAGCTGGAAATCAGATAGCGGTGTGTGGTGCTGTACCCATGTGTTTCCACTTTTATGCTTTATAGTTTTATTCTGTGTTTAGTGCTTGGTCTCAGTAAATGCAAGTGTTTTAGTGTCGGTTTGTTTTAGTTTGCCTTTAAGGCGGATGGTTATTGGTACACCTACGATTGTATAATAAAGTATATATATATATATATATATATATATATATATATATATATATATATATATATATATATATATATATATATATATATATATATATATATATATATATATATATATATATATATATATATATATATATATATATATATATATATATATATATATATATATATATATATATATATATATATATATATATATATATATATATATATATATATATATATATATTTATATCTAGTGGGTATTGGGTATATCACACACACACACACACGCACACACACACACACGTCAATATGGTCACTGGGCACAGCATGGTGAGCTCTCTTCCTCCTTGCCAGTCTCACTGGTTATTTGTTTTCCTGAGACAGATTTATTTACGATAATGACCATTTATTAGTAAGTATTAAACTGTTTGCATGGACAAAATAAGGAGAAAGAAAAGGTGTGAAATATGCACTTTAAATTTGGTATTGGCCAGCAGCCTCATCAGTGGCTGTCAGCCAGTGAGGAACAGGGAAAACTGACACGCTCTCCCTGTGGAAGGTGCTTCTCCTCAGCGAATCCATTTTAGTAGTACTGGGAATGAGGAGGCGCAACAGAGGTGAGCGGGGGAGGACAGGTCGACTGGTGTTCAGTAAAATTGTAAGATACGAATACCCTACGACGTGACGTGTTATATTAAGTGTTCGCAGTACTACATTATCAGCTGTAATTGCAGGAAGGTGGGTGGTGAGTTATGCGCATAGCTGGGCGTTATCGCGATACTTTATCACTGATAACAAAATCGGGTTGTCGGCCATCCACTGCTTATTTAAATATATATCGGTATCTTCGTTATTTTTGTAACCAAACTAGTGATAATCGCTACTTTTTTTCCGCCTCGGAAAAAAAAAAAGTCTCCTCCCTACTGCATGCGTGGTCCTGGTGCCCGGTATTTTATGAAAAAACTTGGGGGTATGAATTATCTTTGGCGAAGAGATTTCGTACTTAGATCATCAACATTAAAATACTTGGTTATTTTTTTATGTTAGACTCAAATATAATTATATCAAAGAGATAAATCATTTTACTCTGCACCCAAAATTATTATTAACTACCTAAAATTTGATATTCCATATTCGTTTGTGTGCATGCCATGGTATTGAAGGCACCTGGTGTTGTGTTATTTGGTGTCCCATCGTCAAAGCTGGCGCTTGTGTTAACAAACACTGGTCTCTGTGAACTGCGCATGTTCAGACCAGTAAGCATAGACCTGTACAGTATCACAAAGCTTTTTAACATAAGAACATAAGAACATAAGAACGCAGGAGTCTGCAAGAGGCCGGTAGGCCTGTACGAGGCAGCCTTTGACCCTAAGCTCCTGTGTATCTAACCCCACCTAATATCGCTGTCCATGAATTTATCTAGTCTATTTTGAATGTGACAATTGTATTGGCACTCACCACATGACTGCTAAGCCTATTCCACTCATCCACCACCCTGTTAGTAAACCAATTTTGCCTATGTCCCTGTTGAATCTGAATTTATCCAGTTTAAACCCATTACTGTGTCCTACCCGGTTCTCTTACCAACAAAACCTTATGAATGTCTCCCTTATTAAAGCCCTTCATCCATTTATAAACCTCGATCATGTCTCCACGCACCCTTCGCCTTTCTAGAGAATGCAAGTTTAACTGTTTGAGTCTTTCCTCGTATGGCAAGTTTCTCAACCCCTGAATCATCTTAGTCATCCTCCTCTGCACCGATTCTAACATTTTGATATCCATTCTATAGTAAGGTGACCAGAACTGAACCGCATAGTCAAGATGAGGTCTAACTAATGCTAAATATAGTTTGAGGAAGACTGGGCTTCTGTTGCTTACGCCCTTGAAATAAATCCCAGCACCCTATTAGCTCGATTTCTAGCTTGAATGCATTGTGCCCTTGGACGGAGATCAGAGCTCACTAAGACCCCTAAATCCCTCTCGCACCCAGACCTACTTATGAGAGTGTCATTTAAGCAATAGTTATGTGAGTGGTTGTTCCTACCTACACTCAGACCTACACATTAAGACCTACATTAGCAGTTGCTGGAAGGCTGAATCAGACATAGTACCACTATCTTGTTGTTTTAGAACGACACTCTGTACATATAAATACAACTCGTACAGAGTGTCGATCTAGAAACATCGGGATGGTGGTAGTGGTACTGTATGTCTGATTCAGCCTTCCAGCAACTCTAAATTACGGTTAAAAGCTTTGTGAGACTGTTCAGGTCTACGCTTGCTGGTCTGAGCATGCAGTTCACGAGAGACCACTGTTTGTCGGTGGGGACGCCAAATAACACAACACCGTTCAGGCGTTTCTAGTATTACCGTCCATATGCACGTGTCAACGTGTGGTTTTCAGATTTTGTAAGTTTTAAAATACAGATAATGAAAATATGAATTCATCTATGTTTTTATTTGAAATATCAATATAGTATCGTTTTCGCCATCGGACTTGTCGCTAGATAGTATCGGAATTGTGGATTAATATCGGGTGTCGGTTATCGCCTATATTTGTGTTTCCAGTTAACGAATATCGGTTATCACTGATAAGGTTTTCCATTATCAGTTATCGGTTATCGGGAATAAGGTTTTCTGTTATCGTGCCCTGCTATGGTTATGCGAGCCAGGGTGGGCACCTGCTGGAGGCTAGGTGGGCGGGTGGATAGGTTTAGTAGGGTTGAGTAAACGTGAGAATTACAATAACATTAATCCTCATGATTCCCTGGTAGCACGTATATAATTTGTTTAATATTATTAGGTAGTATTAATGGTTTATATGGATCATGTGTCCCTCGTTCAGTAAAAATAGTAGTTGCTAATAGGCACACCTAACACAACCAAAATATGGGGTACACACTTGGCGCAGGGACTGTTTTGGGGTGTCATTGAAGGTAACGGGCTCAAGAGTGGCCTGTCCAGATATTTTGTTTTTTATTTATTGATGATCCACGAGACATCCTAGAGTTAAATCAAAGTATGTGGTTATCTTTGTATTCATTCCTACACACTCTGGTAATATCTCTGTGGGGTCTGATTCACTTATTAGAGTGAAATTTATTGTGAAAACAGCCACAAATTCGTGTCACTGGTGAAAATGAAACTGATAATTTAAAGTTTGCCCCCATGAAATATATACAAATAGATAAATTTGAGTGATTTCACCTGCTTTGCACAGTAAAAATATGCTATTTCAGGCATCTGACACCTCAAAAGGCGTGCGCACTCCTTGTGCCTCGGAGCTTCAGCCTGGACATTGTGGGTAGGTCAGTACATACTCAAATCAGGACTAGTTTTTGGGAGACAGGTCAGGTCATTTTGTAGAAGTGTGATACTGGTTAGACTGCACTGGGTACACCACACGCTGGAGTTGCACCCAGTTTATAATGATATCATTTTGGAGCAGTGAGTGATGGGCTTTTTTTACTGTAAAATAAAAAGTATGTTGATGTTTACACAGTTAATTGACACCAAACTTGATTTGCAGACACTACCAAACGAAGAAGAGGAGGAGGAGGAGGAGGAGGACTGGGAAGAAGACGAGGAACACAGGAGGAACCCATTGGTGAGTGTTAATTTATTTTTTCTAAAATGGTTAACGAGCAGTCAAGGAATTTTGATAAGGAGGAAAGTTTGCAGCCAGGAACACCTTGGTACTGCAAACACACACACACACACACATCAACTGGAATGTTTTCAAGATGCCTTAATACCACAATGTTGTTTTAAATTTGTAAGTTTGGGCAGGAAAATGTTTAAAACTATGACCCTGTGTCTTGGGAAGGTTCTGACCCAGACCCCTGAAGTGACCCTCTGGTGGTAGTGGCTGTGTGGAAGGAAGGAAGGAAGGAAGGAAGGGTTCAAAGTTGAAAGGAATTTATATTTATATGTAAAATGTATCTTAAGGTTTACACAGAGCAATGACTCCTTACTTGAATTACAGAGAGAACAAGAAGAAGAAGAAGAAGAAGAAGAAGAGGAGGACACAGGAATTCCTTGGTAAGTTAATTTATTTTCCTCTATTTCTTTCCATTTATCAATATTTTCCTTGCTTCTTTGTTTTCCTGTCTTCATTTTCTTTCTGTAATGGATTGTTCTGAGGAAGGAAGGAAGGAGGAGGGAGGAGAAAGGAAGGAAGGAAGGAAGGAAGGAAGGAAGGAAGGAGCAATGGGAAGGGAAAGAAGGAGGAAGGAAGGAGGAGGAGGGATGAAGGAAGGAAGGGAAAGAATGGAAGGAAGGAGGAGAGAAAGAAGGAATGAAGGAGGGAAGGAAGGAAGGAAAAGATAGGAAGGAAAGGGAAGGAGAGAAGGAAGGAACAGAGAGAGAAAAGAACAAGTGAATAACAGAAAGAACAGTAATAAAGGAAGGAAGGAAGGGAGGCAAGGAAGGAAGCTCAGTAAGAATGTATCAGTTTGTAAGAACACAAACATGGGATCAATTTTTTACTAAACACAGAAATAGCAATTAAAAGGTCAAGGAGAGGTCAGGGAGAGGTCACCTTCCTGCCTTCCTTCACTATGTATGTATGTATGTATGTAGGAGGGAAGGAAGGAAGGAAGGAAAGAGGGAAGGAGGGAGAGGAATGAGGAGGAAAGGATGGAATGAAGGAAGGAGGAAAGGACTTAAGGAGGGAGGGAGGAAGGAAGGAGGATTGAAGGAAAGAAGGAGGGAAAGAGGGAGAGAAAAGGAAAGGAAGGAATGGAGGAAAGGATGGAATGAAGGAAGGGAGGCAAGGACTAAAGGAGGGAGGGAGGGAAGGAGGGATTGAAGGAAAGAAGGAGGGAAAGAGGGAGAGAAAAGGAAAGGAAGGAATGTAGGAAAGGAGGCAATGAAGTAAGGAAGGCAATGACTAAATGAGGGAGGGAGGGAATGACTGAGGGATTGAAGGAAAGAAGGAGGGAAAGAGGAAGAGAAAAGGAAAGGATGGAATGAAGGAAGGGAGGCAAGGAATAAAGGAGGGAGGGAGGGGAAGGAAGGAAGGAAGGAGGAAAGAGGGAGAGAAAATGAATGTAGGGACTATCTTGTGCGTCAGTCAGTTGTTGGCAATGTCCGCCATTTCTTTCCCACATTCAAGATTGGTTACCCAAGGAAAAAATCCAAGACGCGTCCGACACAGGCGTAAGTGACCACAAGGTGTCGTATTTGCCGACACTTTACGGTCAATGTTACGCCCATGACCCAGCCCAGCCTGAGACAGCCTTGGTGTGGGCAGACCACCGCCCGTGTTCAGTCATTGCATGTGGCCACTGAAATGAACCCAGTCAGAGTGGGGTACACCGTCCACCAATTGAATCCCATGTCCGCCATACCCGAGAAATGTCCTCCGCAGTGCCCCCAAAAGTGAAGGTTTTATATAGCAGTGCTGTGTAATACTACTAACAGAGCTTTTCATGGGTGGTTTTCCTGTTCCAGGTGCAGAAGTCTTGTGAAACTGTCAGCAGGGTCACATTAAACTCTAGCAGATGAACCTGACTCAGTAAAGGTGGTATATCACTCATCAGGCAACAAACAACATGACAAAATAATAATAGGCCGAAGTGATAGCGCATTGACCCACATTCGCCGCGTGATGGACGACGCGGGTTCGAATCTCACGCTACCACGCTGTGGGCCGGGAAGATGTGCCGGGCTCAACCCCCCAAGCGACTCCCCTGACCAGGGAGGAGGGGATACAATTACTCAAATTACATTGAATACATATGAAGTTGTTTTAATATGAATACAAATACCTTCTTGTCATAATTGGGTTTAGCAGTGTTGTAAAGTTATCTAAGATCAGGGAGGGAATACAAGTGTTGTGGATTACAATACCAATACAGTACTTCAAATTACAGTGAATAGAAATACTGTTTTGATATGAATGAATACTCCTTCTTGGCATAACAGCAGTGTTCTAAAGATGTACAAGGTAGTGTAGCTCATAACCCTGTACTCAACACAGTGCTAACAAGAAGGCTGTTTTGATATGAATGAATACACCTTCTTGGCATAACAGCAGCAGTGTTGTAAAGATGTACAAGAGCTCATAACCCTGTATCAACACAGTGCTAACAAGTCTCGGAGGCTGTGTGGACTTGTAACGCCTGCTATTACAGATGATAGATTTTGAAGTGTTCTCAGATAATTATTTGCACAATACAAATACTTTTCCCTTGTATTCCAATCACAATGAGAATGCTTTGATTTCTATCAATAGTTATACCAATACAAACACACCCAAAAATGGTATTCCAGTGTATTTGAATAGGAATGGGGGTGGAGGCAGCCTTGGCCCTGAACTGTCAAGCCGCTCAAGTGTCATTTCCTCATTGTTAAGGTGGTGGGCAGCTGTCAGGTGCTTGTCAGGCCAGGCTCGTCAGGTCACCTGCTGTGTGGAGCGATGACTCGTGTTCAGGTGAGGCCACTCACTGGCAGCACTGTTGATGAAGACCCGTCACAGCCGAGGCATTCATGTGCAGGGAAACAGTTCACAGGGAGAGAGAAACACTGCTGTACAAGATGTTAATTAAAAGTGGGAATACTACTATGAGCTATGTTAGTACAGTAGAGCCCCATTTAGCGTGAGAATTAGGTGGATGAACGCGGTCGCGCTAACTAAATTCGCGCTAATTGAATAAAGTAACCAATATGAAAAAAAGTTATTTGGTGCACACATGGGTCTGACTTTTGGGTTTGATAATTACTCAAAATACGCAGTCATCAGTTATGGATGGTGACTCTTGCGGCCCAAGGTGTCGGCAAGTGGGTGTGACAAGAGTTCGGCCTTTGGAAGTAGCTGATGTGAGGAGCGGAGATGTCCGAGGCTCACATTCTTGAAAAAGCCATCCCGAGAGAGACTTGTATTTAAGGCTTCCGTAGGAGTTTTGGGCATTTCCAGGGGTAGTTTTATGACCCTGGTGATAGATTATTCCTATGTACCATGAACCTTCAAAACCACTCAATTAGAACCCGATTGATCTCCTTTTTGGCATCTGACAGTCACATTCTTAAAAAATATTGTTCCAAGCGCACACATTTGACAGGCTTTTGTAGGAGTTGTGAGAATTTCCAGGGGCAGTTTGATGACCCAGGTGGTAGTTTTAACTTTCTCCTTACCATGAATCTTAAAACAAGACTCGTGAGAACTTGATTGATCTCCTTATTGACCTTTGCAAGTAGCTGACGTGAGGGGCGGAAGGGTCTGCCTCATAGATCTTAGGACGGAAAGTTTGAGACGCACCTTGAATCAGCTCCTTGACGACAGTAGACTCCATGGCTGGCGTTCCTTCCTCCTTGTCTTCCTCAAATTCCAGACTTTCCTCCTCTGTGATGTACCTTTCTCTCTCTCAGTTCTAATCATTCCTTCCTCCTCTCATACGTACATCCTTCTCGGTAAATCCTTTTCACTGTATCGTATATATAGTTCCATTATTTGCTTGTTTCCCTTCCTCCTCATCTCTTAACGTATAAACGAGGCTTCCGGCAGAGAAATCCTAAGGCACGGTGACCTATTCTACGATACTAGAGTACGCTAACACACTGAGAACAGATTACGAGACTTCCAGCCCTCCGCTCATCCTATGCAAGGTTTATTTTCCTTGCAAGTAACTATATCTTGTTCTTCCTTTCCCCTTGCTAACTAGAACATAATTATTGTTATATTGCTCGTCATGATGTACGCTACAAGGAAAGTGACCTCCGTCTGCATAAAAGTTGAGCTTCCATTTTGATTCGTCCCTCGTTCATCCTTGGAGGGGTAGTCTGTCTTTCCCAGTGCAAATTAGAGTTAAATTGCTATGTTATGATACTAATTGCGTACAATTTACACAAGGGTCGCCATTCCTAATGTCACCTCACTTCTCTGCCGTACGCCTCAAATATTTTAGTCTGTGATATGTTATCTGCTTTCTCTTTGTCTAAGGTATTATGTCATAGTAATAATCTCATGTCTGTCTGATTTTCTTCTTGGTTGTATATCTAAGGTCTCGTCTTCCTCTGTCTTTGAGTTCTCATCTTTTAGAGTACTTGTTTCCATGTCTTTTATTTCATATGTTATTATTGTCTCTTAATTTCCATTGCTTTTTCAATGACTTTTGAGCTCTTTATGTATACAATCTCTCCTCTTGTTAGTTCCCTTCGTTGTCTTCTCTTATATCTTGTTTCCAATTCATATATAATTCTTTTTATATTTTAAGTTTTTTTTCTGTATGAAAATTAGTTCCTCCCTTTAATATATATAGAATTAGCTTTTAAAAAAGATCAAAGCAATTAGATATATCAGCTTACAGCTCAAAAACATCTTGAAAAGTAGCCTGAAAAATGTACCTAAGTCAATTATACCTAAAAAAGTGTCCGGGAATTAGCTAAATGGGTTTGGGGCAAGATAAAGTCATAGGTGTAGCCTTTAACTTTATTTATAAGACTTCATAGTACAGATACAGTTCACATCTTCTGTGACTGGCTTACAGAACAGTCCCTTGCAGAGAAAAGTACAA
>NW_026110440.1:50000-110000 GCF_024679095.1 Eriocheir sinensis
TTTCCAGGGGTAGATTTGTGACCTCGATGGTAGTTTGATCCTTCCTCTGTATCATGAACCTAAAAACACAGATTTGCCAAGGTTTTCGTAGGAGTTTTGAACATTTCCAGGAGCAGTTTTGTGGCCCTGGTGGTAGTGTGACCCTTCCTCTGTACCATGAACCTATAGAAACACACATTTGTCAAGGATTTCCTAGGAGTTGTGGGCATTTCCAGGGGTAGTTTTGTGGCCCTTGTGGTAGTGTGACCCTTCCTCTGTACCATGACCCTGAAGAAACACACATCTGACAAGGCCTTCCTAGGAATTGTGGGCATTTCCAGGGGTAGTTTTATAACCCTGGTGCTGGCCTAACCCTTCTTCAGTTGCATGAACCCCACAAAACACTCATTGCAACCCAACTGATCCCCTCTTTAGCCCTTAGAAATAGCTGATGTAAGAAGCAAAACTGTCTTACTATACTGGCCAAAGACATGCCCAAGTTGGTGGCACTGCAGACCCCACAAGACCGGCACAAAGTCATCATTATCCTTGACGGTGAAGGCCTCAGTCATCGTCAAATAGCACAGCCGACTGGTGTGTCTGTCTCTAACGTATGAATGGGTCTGCAGACAACATGTGGTCACAGGCTCCACTAGTGACAGGCCTCAAAGCCTTGCAGCAGATTTTTAACAGTGTAATCACAGCAGGGGTGCATACACTCATTATTAAATAAATACCTATCATCGTCCTATATCGTATAGCTATGGTGCAGTATGTGCTTTACGTATTAATTTTGCCAGATATTATAATTCTGTATACTTTTACTGGCAATGAATAGGGACCATTAAGAAACATGATCCCCGCTGCTACCACTGGGTTAACCCTTCAACTAACACGCTGTATGTATCCCACCATTGCCTGAGTGTAATGGGGGAGGAATGGGTACCTTGGGGAGGGCCTGGACCCCATTAGAGTAAACCCCATTGATTCTACTGTTTGGCAAGTGCAATTTAGCTTCTCCTAAGGGTTTGGCGGCCCCAGTCAAGTGCGATATATGAGGTACAGTCAACGTTGAAATGTTTAATAATCAGCCCCTTCAACCTAACCTATCCAAGAGCCAGGAAGGAAGGAAGGAAGGAAGGAAGGAAAATTATTTAACACTCACCAATGGGATGTCTGTCTGTCAGTCTTCCTCTTCTTCCTCTTCTTCTTCTTCTTGTCTCTAAAGATAAGTAAAGATATTAGTACAGTTGATAATTCATTTTTTGAGGTCATTATAAATTCTTTTCAGGCTAAAATTATAGAAAGAGAGAGAGAGAGAGAGAGAGAGAGAGAGAGAGAGAGAGAGAGAGAGAGAGAGAGAGAGAGAGAGAGAGAGAGAGAGAGAGAGAGAGAGAGAGAGAGAGAGAGAGAGAGAGAGAGAGAGAGAGAGAATCAAAACAATTCACACATACAATAGCCCTACAATAATAAAAAAATTCAAACATAACTTTAGTAAAACAATCTTTGAATGCATAATATATAACCTAACCTTTGAATATAGTGCATAATAATAATAATAATAATAATAATAATAATAATAATAATAATAATAATAATAATAATAATAATAATAATAATAATAGTGTTAATGAAAAATTATGCTGGGCTTATGAACATACATGTACAGGTGCAGAAAATATTAGCAGAATTCTGTACCGTCCTGAAACCCTCACTTAAGGGTAAGGTCAGGATAAGTTAAGGTAAGGTTAGGATATTAAGGTAAGGTCAGGATAGGTCAGATTCAGGTTACCTTGGAGTGAATTACGTTAAGGGGATCATTTTAAGGCAAGTTTAGGGTAATTCAACTGTAGTTTTAGGTAATATGAGTGAATTACATTAGTTTAGGGTCATTCAAGACAGAGTAAGGTTACTTTAGGGTGAATTAGATTAAATTCAGACTGCTTATGATAGACTTACGGCACTTAGGGAAGCTTTGTTTTGATCGTTACCAATGGCGCCGATCGATGCTATAGTTTTCCACGTGAAACTGGCCTATGGGGTGGTGGCGGCTGCAGAGGAAGCGAGAGGAGTTGAGAGTGTGTGGCAAGGCTAGGCTAACCCCACTACCACCCCATCGGACAGTTTTAAGTGGAAATTCTACAGCGGCGATCATTGGTAGCGATCAAAACAAACATAACGACTGTGAAAGCGGCCCTAAGTCCCCCCCCCAAGAAAATTAACATGCTTTATATTAAGGAAACAGTTGTATGCGGCAGAACAAGGAATTTTTAACTCGGGATAATTGACGGCACAGTGATACCTCTGCTTTTTTTGTTTTTTTGTTTTTTTTACATCTCCTCCTATTGCGCCGGTAGGCTTGCTTGAGGGGCCTGGATGGTATTCGGCCCCAGCCCATCATGGCGCAGGCAAGTGTTTATAGTGGAGCCATCTTCTTACGAGGGTTACATTATACAAGTTGTACGAGTGTTTGGATTTACAAGCATCAAAATTCCCTGAGAGGGAAGGGATAGGATTGGAAGGGAAGGGATGGGAAGGGATGGGATGGGAAAGGATGGGATGGGAAAGGATGGGATGGGAGAGGAAGGGATGGGATGGGATGGGAAGGGAAGGAAAGGGATGGGAAGGGAAGGGAAGTGGAGTGGGAGAAACACACATCTGGCAGGGCTTTCCAAGGAGTTGTGGGCATTTCCAGGGGTAGTTTTATAACCCTGGTGCTGGCCTAACCCTTCTTCAGTTGCATGAACCCAAAAAACACTCATTGCAACCCAACTGATCCCCTCTTTAGCCCTTAGAAATAGCTGATGTAAGAAGCAAAACTGTCTTACTATACTGGCCAAAGACATGCCCAAGTTGGTGGCAATGCAGACCCCACAAGACCGCCACAAAGTCATCATTATCCTTGACGGTGAAGGCCTCAGTCATCATCAAATAGCACAGCCGATTAGTGTGTCCATCTCTAACGTATGAATGGGTCTGCAGACAACATGTGGTCACAGGCTCCACTAGTGACAGGCCTCAAAGCCTTGCAGCAGATTTTTAACAGTGTAATCACAGCAGGGGTGCATAGACTCATTATTAAATAGATACCTATCATCCTCATATATCGTATAGCTATGGTGCAGTATGTGCTTTACGTATTAATTTTGGCAGATATTATAATTCTGTATAATTTTACCGGTAATTATGCTTCTATACCACCAACTAGAGTTATCATTGACTCAATTAAATAAGGATGAGGTCAGCCCCAGCATTTAAACTGCCTGAGAATGGTCCATGTTATTAAGGATGTACTGATACAAAACATGAAGAAACACTCATTAGAACCCGATTGCCCCCTCTTTGACCTTCAGAAATACAGAACATAGTTGACGTGAGAAGCAAAACTGTCTTATAATACCAATCCCAGGATATAGTTAATATTGTGTCATCAAAACCCAGATTGAATTCAAACCTCTCCTGCGTCCATCCCACTCTGATTGGGCTCATGTTAACGCCTCCCTGCACTGTGACGCCTTGTTTAAGAGCCCCCGAGCCAAGAAGGACGGAACAGAGAGGGAGAAAGCTGTTGCTGAGAGGGAGAAAATATAAGAAAGATTTTAATGGAAGCGACCAAGATAGATAATGGAGAGAGAGAGAGAGAGAGAGAGAGAGAGAGAGAGAGAGAGAGAGAGAGAGAGAGAGAGAGAATTACCTCCACTAAAGATGATCCACAAAGTCTAAATGGATGTATATAATGCCCCCCCCCCCCCCTGCAGCCATGGACCCCCCTAACTAAACCAGCCCAACAATACCGTAAGCTACCTCATGGGGGTCTTTGCCCATTCAACCCCCTAATAGGGGGCTGTGCGCCCATGGACCCCCCTAATGAAACAGACCAGCTATAGTGTAAGCTATCTAATGGGGGCCTTCTCCCCCTCGACAACTTATCAAAACTACAAAAAAACATCACACTTTCCCTCCTTATTATAAAAATTCCTTGATTGCTCGTTAACCATTTTAGAAAAAAATAAATTAACACTCACCAATGGGCTCCTCCTGTGTTCCTCGTCTTCTTCCCAGTCCTCCTCCTCCTCCTCCTCTTCTTCGTTTGGTAGTGTCTGCAAATCAAGTTTGGTGTCAATTAACTGTGTAAACATCAAGCAGGTGAAGTCACTCATATTTATCTATTTGTATATATTTCATGGTGGCAAAATTTAAATTATCAGTTTCATTTTCACCAGTGACACGAATTTGTGGCTGTTTTCCACAATAGAATTTCACTCTAATAAGTGAATCAGACCCCACAGAGATATTACCAGAGTGTGTAGGAATGAATACAAAGATAACCACATACTTTGATTTAACTCTAGGATGTCTAGTGGATCATCAATAAATAAAAAACAAAATATCTGGACAGGCCACTCTTGAGCCCGTTACCTTCAATGACACCCCAAAACAGTCCCTGCGCCAAGTGTGTACCCCATATTTTGGTTGTGTTAGGTGCGCCTATTAGCAACTACTACTATTTTTACTGAACGAGGGACACATGATCCATATAAACCATTAATACTACCTAATAATATTAAACAAATTATATACGTGCTACCAGGGAATCATGAGGATTAATGTTATTGTAATTCTCACGTTTACTCAACCCTACTAAACCTATCCACCCCGCGCCCACCTAGCCTCCAGCAGGTGCCCACCCTGGCTCACATAACCATAGCAGGGCACGATAACAGAAAACCTTATTCCCGATAACCGATAACTGATAATGGAAAACCTTATCGGTAATAACCGATATTCGTTAACTGGAAACACGAATATAGGCGATAACCGATACCCGATATTAATCCACAATTCCGATACTAGCTAGCGATAAGTCCGATAGGCGAAAACGATACTATATTGACATTTCAAATAAAAAACATAGATGAATTCATATTTTCATTATCTGTATTTTTAAAAACTTACAAAATCTGAAAACCACACGTTGACACGTGCATATGGACGGTAATACTAGAAACGCCTGAACCGGTGTTGTGTTATTTGGCGTCCCCACCGACAAACAGTGGTCTCTCGTGAACTGCACATGCTCAGACCAGCAAGCGTAGACCTGAACAGTCTCACAAAGCTTTTTAACCGTAATTTAGAGTTGCTGGAAGGCTGAATCAGACATACAGTACCACTACCACCATCCCCGATGTTTCTAGATCGACACTCTGTACGAGTTGTATTTATATGTACAGAGTGTCGTTCTAGAAACAGCGAGGATGGTTGTACTGTATGTCTGATTCAGCCTTCCAGCAACTGCCCTTAATGTGTTAAAAAGCTTTGTGATACTGTACAGGTCTATGCTTACTGGTCTGAACATGCGCAGTTCACGAGAGACCAGTGTTTGTTAACACAAGCGCCAGCTTTTGACGATGGGACACCAAATAACACAACACCGGGTGCCTTCAACACCATGGCATGCTCACAAACGAATATGGAATATCAAATTTGAGGTAGTGAATAATCATTTTGGGGCAAAGCTAAATGATTTTTCTCTTTGATGTATTGATTTTTGAGTCTAACATAAAAAAACAACCTAGTATTTTAATGTTGATGATCTAAGTACGAAATCTCTTCGCCAAAGATAATTCATACCCCCAAGTTTTTTCATAAAATACCGGGCACCCGGGCCACGCATGCGAGTAGGGAGGAGACAACGTTTTTTTTTTTTTTCTGAGGCGGAAAAAAAG
Source organism: Eriocheir sinensis (assembly GCF_024679095.1). Taxonomy (NCBI): domain Eukaryota; kingdom Metazoa; phylum Arthropoda; class Malacostraca; order Decapoda; family Varunidae; genus Eriocheir; species Eriocheir sinensis. The sequence continues at coordinate 55,706 of NW_026110440.1, forward strand.
TAGCGATTATCACTAGTTTGGTTACAAAAATAACGAAGATACCGATATATATTTAAATAAGCAGCGGATGGCCGACAACCCGATTTTGTTATCAGCGATAAAGTATCGCGATAACGCCCAGCTATGCGCATAACTCACCACCCACCTTCCTGCAATTATACAGCTGATAATGTAGTACTGCGAACACTTAATATAACACGTCACGTCGTAGGGTATTCGTATCTTACAATTTTACTGAACACCAGTCGACCTGTCCTCCCCCGCTCACCTCTGTTGCGCCTCCTCATTCCCAGTCTTACTAAAATGGATTGGCTGAGGAGAAGCACCTTCCACAGGGAGAGCGTGTCAGTTTTCCCTGTTCCTCACTGGCTGACAGCCACTGATGAGGCTGCTGGCCAATACCAAATTTAAAGTGCATATTTCACACCTTTTCTTTCTCCTTATTTTCTCCATGCAAACAGTTTAATACTTACTAAAAAATGGTCATTATCGTAAATAAATCTGTCTCAGGAAAACAAATAACCAGTGAGGCTGGCAAGGAGAGGAAGAGAGCTCACCATGCTGTGCCCAGTGACCATATTGACGTGTGTGTGTGTGTGTGTGTGTGTGTGTGATATACCCAATACCCACTACATATATAAATATATATATATATATATATATATATATATATATATATATATATATATATATATATATATATATATATATATATATATATGTAGGCATCAGCTCTCAGTGATTTTACTATACTAGGCTACTACTACCCTACTCACCTAGACTTACATGATGATTATGTTGAGTTTATGGCTGAAAGCTTGTTATATTCAATAGCGACATTTGAAATTTAGCGCGCGCGGCAATCTCGGACACAGCAGAGGGCGCTGTTTTGGCCCGGCCGTAGTGAGTTTCTTTATGTGCACCATGTAATTCTGCATGTTTTCATATATAATACATGATGATTATGTTGAGTTTATGGCTGAAAGCTTGTTATATTCGATAGCGACATTTGAAATTTGGCACAAACGGCGATCTCGGATACGGTGCGAGGTGTTGTTTTGGCCTGGCCGTAGTGAGTTTCTTTATGTGCACCATTTAATTCTGCATGTTTTCATATATAAAAATGATGATTATGCTGAGTTTATGGCTGAAAGCTTGTTATATTCAATAGCGACATTTGAAATTTGGCGCGCGGGGCGATCTCGGATACGGCGCAGGGCACTGTTTTGGCCCGGCCGTAGTGAATTTCTTTATGTGCACCATGTAATTCTGCATGTTTTCATATATAATACATGATGATTATGTTGAGTTTATGGCTGAAACCTTGTTATATTCAATAGCGACATTTGAAATTTAGAGCGCGCGGCGATCTCGGACACAGCAGAGGGCGCTGTTTTGGCCCGGCCGTAGTGAGTTTCTTTATGTGCACCATGTAATTCTGCATGTTTTCATATATAATACATGATGATTATGTTGAGTTTATGGCTGAAACCTTGTTATATTCAATAGCGACATTTGAAATTTGGCGAATGGCGATCTCGGATACGGTGCGGGGTGTTGTTTTGGCCCGGCCGTAGTGAGTTTCTTTATGTGTACCATTTAATTCTGCATGTTTTCATATATAATACATGATGATTATGCTGAGTTTATGGCTGAAAGCTTGTTATATTCAATAGCAACATTTGAAATTTGCAAAGCGTGGCGATCTCGGATACGGCGCAGGGCGCTGTTTTGGCCCGGCCGTAGTGAGTTTCTTTATGTGCACCATTTAATTCTGCATGTTTTCATATATAATACATGATGATTATGTTGAGTTTATGGCTGAAAGCTTGTTATATTCAATAGCGACATTTGAAATTTAGCGCGCGGCGATCTCGGACACAGCAGAGGGCGCTGTTTTGGCCCGGCCGTAGTGAGTTTCTTTATGTGCACCATGTAATTCTGCATGTTTTCATATATAATACATGATGATTATGTTGAGTTTATGGCTGAAACCTTGTTATATTCAATAGCGACATTTGAAATTTGGCACACGCGGCGATCTCGGATACGGTGCGAGGTGTTGTTTTGGCCTGGCCGTAGTGAGTTTCTTTATGTGCACCATTTAATTCTGCATGTTTTCATATATAAAAATGATAATTATGCTGAGTTTATGGCTGAAAGCTTGTTATATTCAATAGCGACATTTGAAATTTGACGAGCGTGGCGATCTCGGATACGGCGCAGGGCACTGTTTTGGCCCGGCCGTAGTGAATTACTTTATGTGCACCATGTAATTCTGCATGTTTTCATATATAATACATGATGATTATGTTGAGTTTATGGCTGAAACCTTGTTATATTCAATAGCGACATTTGAAATTTAGCGCGAATGGCGATCTCGGATACGGTGCGCGGCGTTGTTTTGGCCCGGCCGCAGTGAGTTTCTTTATGTGTACCATTTAATTCTGCATGTTTTCATATATAATACATGATGATTATGCTGAGTTTATGGCTGAAAGCTTGTTATATTCAATAGCGACATTTGAAATTTGGCGCGCGTGGCGATCTCGGATACGGCGCAGGGCGCTGTTTTGGCCCGGCCGGAGTGAGTTTCTTTATGTGCACCATTTAATTCTGCATGTTTTCATATATAATACATGATGATTATGTTGAGTTTATGGCTGAAAGCTTGTTATATTCAATAGCGACATTTGAAATTTAGCGCTCGCGGCGATCTCGGACACAGCAGAGGGCGCTGTTTTGGCCCGGCCGTAGTGAGTTTCTTTATGTGCACCATGTAATTCTGCATGTTTTCATATATAATACATGATGATTATGTTGAGTTTATGGCTGAAAGCTTGTTATATTCAATAGCGACATTTGAAATTTGGCACACGCGGCGATCTCGGATACGGTGCGAGGTGTTGTTTTGGCCTGGCCGTAGTGAGTTTCTTTATGTGCACCATTTAATTCTGCATGTTTTCATATATAAAAATGATGATTATGCTGAGTTTATGGCTGAAAGCTTGTTATATTCAATAGCGACATTTGAAATTTGGCGCGCGTGGCGATCTCGGATACGGCGCAGGGCACTGTTTTGGCCCGGCCGTAGTGAATTTCTTTATGTGCACCATGTAATTCTGCATGTTTTCATATAATACATGATGATTATGTTGAGTTTATGGCTGAAACCTTGTTATATTCAATAGCGACATTTGAAATTTAGCGCGAATGGCGATCTCGGATACGGTGCGGGGTGTTGTTTTGGCCCGGCCGTAGTGAGTTTCTTTATGTGTACCATTTAATTCTGCATGTTTTCATATATAATACATGATGATTATGCTGAGTTTATGGCTGAAAGCTTGTTATATTCAATAGCAACATTTGAAATTTGGCGCGCGTGGCGATCTCGGATACGGCGCAGGGCGCTGTTTTGGCCCGGCCGTAGTGAGTTTCTTTATGTGCACCATTTAATTCTGCATGTTTTCATATATAATACATGATGATTATGTTGAGTTTATGGCTGAAAGCTTGTTATATTCAATAGCGACATTTGAAATTTGGCGCGCGCGGCGATCTCGGACACAGCAGAGGGCGCTGTTTTGGCCCGGCCGTAGTGAGTTTCTTTATGTGCACCATGTAATTCTGCATGTTTTCATATATAATACATGATGATTATGTTGAGTTTATGGCTGAAACCTTGTTATATTCAATAGCGACATTTGAAATTTGGCACACGCGGCGATCTCGGATACGGTGCGTGGGGTTGTTTTGGCCTGGCCGTAGTGAGTTTCTTTATGTGCACCATTTAATTCTGCATGTTTTCATATATAAAAATGATGATTATGCTGAGTTTATGGCTGAAAGCTTGTTATATTCAATAGCGACATTTGAAATTTGGCGAGCGTGGCGATCTCGGATACGGCGCAGGGCACTGTTTTGGCCCGGCCGTAGTGAATTACTTTATGTGCACCATGTAATTCTGCATGTTTTCATATATAATACATGATGATTATGTTGAGTTTATGGCTGAAACCTTGTTATATTCAATAGCGACATTTGAAATTTAGCGCGAATGGCGATCTCGGATACGGTGCGGGGCGTTGTTTTGGCCCGGCCGCAGTGAGTTTCTTTATGTGTACCATTTAATTCTGCATGTTTTCATAAAAACTGCATGATGATTATGGTGAGTTTATGGCTGAAAGCTTGTTATATTCAATAGCGACATTTGAAATTTTGCGCGCGCGGCGATCTCGGACACAGCAGAGGGCGCTGTTTTGGCCCGGCCGTAGTGAGTTTCTTTATGTGCACCATTTAATTCTGCATGTTTTCATATATAATACATGATGATTATGTTGAGTTTATGGCTGAAAGCTTGTTATATTCAATAGCGACATTTGAAATTTAGCGCGAATGGCGATCTCGGACACAGCAGAGGGCGCTGTTTTGGCCCGGCCGTAGTGAGTTTCTTTATGTGCACCATGTAATTCTGCATGTTTTCATATATAATACATGATGATTATGTTGAGTTTATGGCTGAAACCTTGTTATATTCAATAGCGACATTTGAAATTTGGCACACGCGGCGATCTCGGATACGGTGCGAGGTGTTGTTTTGGCCTGGCCGTAGTGAGTTTCTTTATGTGCACCATTTAATTCTGCATGTTTTCATATAAAAATGATGATTATGCTGAGTTTATGGCTGAAAGCTTGTTATATTCAATAGCGACATTTGAAATTTGGAGCGTGGCGATCTCGGATACGGCGCAGGGCACTGTTTTGGCCCGGCCGTAGTGAATTTCTTTATGTGCACCATGTACGTCTGCATGTTTTCATATAATACATGATGATTATGTTGAGTTTATGGCTGAAACCTTGTTATATTCAATAGCGACATTTGAAATTTAGCGCGATTGGCGATCTCGGACACTGATGTGGGCGTTGTTTTGGCCCGGCCGTAGTGAGTTTCTTTATGTGTACCATTTAATTCTGCATGTTTTCATATATAATACATGATGATTATGCTGAGTTTATGGCTGAAAGCTTGTTATATTCAATAGCGACATTTGAAATTTGGCAAGCGTGGCGATCTCGGATACGGCGCAGGGCGCTGTTTTGGCCCGGCCGTAGTGAGTTTCTTTATGTGCACCATTTAATTCTGCATGTTTTCATATATAATACATGATGATTATGTTGAGTTTATGGCTGAAAGCTTGTTATATTCAATAGCGACATTTGAAATTTGACGAGCGTGGCGATCTCGGACACAGCAGAGGGCGCTGTTTTGGCCCGGCCGTAGTGAGTTTCTTTATGTGCACCATGTAATTCTGCATGTTTTCATATATAATACATGATGATTATGTTGAGTTTATGGCTGAAACCTTGTTATATTCAATAGCGACATTTGAAATTTGGCACACGCGGCGATCTCGGATACGGTGCGAGGTGTTGTTTTGGCCTGGCCGTAGTGAGTTTCTTTATGTGCACCATTTAATTCTGCATGTTTTCATATAAAAATGATAATTATGCTGAGTTTATGGCTGAAAGCTTGTTATATTCAATAGCGACATTTGAAATTTGACGAGCGTGGCGATCTCGGATACGGCTCAGGGCTCTGTTTTGGCCCGGCCGTAGTGAATTACTTTATGTGCACCATGTAATTCTGCATGTTTTCATATATAATACATGATGATTATGTTGAGTTTATGGCTGAAACCTTGTTATATTCAATAGCGACATTTGAAATTTAGCGAATGGCGATCTCGGATACGGTGCGGGGGTTGTTTTGGCCCGGCCGCAGTTAGTTTCATTATTTGTCACATTTAATTAGTCATGTTTTAATATATTATAAATGATGATTATGCTGAGTTTATGGCTGAAAGCTTGTTATATTCAATAGCGACATTTGAAATTTGTCGCGCGTGGCGATCTCGGATACGGCGCAGGGCGCTGTTTTGGCCCGGCCGTAGTGAGTTTCTTTATGTGCACCATTTAATTCTGCATGTTTTCATATATAATACATGATGATTATGTTGAGTTTATGGCTGAAAGCTTGTTATATTCAATAGCGACATTTGAAATTTAGCAATGGCGATCTCGGACACAGCAGGGCGCTGTTTTGGCCCGGCCGTAGTGAGTTTCTTTATGTGCACCATTTAATTCTGCATGTTTTCATATATAATACATGATGATTATGTTGAGTTTATGGCTGAAAGCTTGTTATATTCAATAGCGACATTTGAAATTTGGCACACGCGGCGATCTCGGACACAGCAGAGGGCGCTGTTTTGGCCCGGCCGTAGTGAGTTTCTTTATGTGCACCATGTAATTCTGCATGTTTTCATATATAATACATGATGATTATGTTGAGTTTATGGCTGAAAGCTTGTTATATTCAATAGACATTTGAAATTTGGCACGCGGCGATCTCGGATACGGTGCGAGGTGTTGTTTTGGCCGGGCCGTAGTGAGTTTCTTTATGTGCACCATTTAATTCTGCATGTTTTCATATATATAAATGATGCTTATGTTGAGTTTATGGCTGACAGCTGGGTATCTTCCATAGCGCCATTTGAAATTTAGCGCGAATGGCGATCTCGGAGACGGCGCAGGTCACTGTTTTGGCCCGGCCGTAGTGAGTTTCTTTATGTGCACCATGTAATTCTGCATGTTTTCATATATAATACATGATGATTATGTTGAGTTTATGGCTGAAAGCTTGTTATATTCAATAGCGACATTTGAAATTTAGCGCGAATGGCGATCTCGGATACGGTGCGGGGTGCTGTTTTGGCCCGGCCGTAGTGAGTTTCTTTATGTGCACCATGTAATTCTGCATGTTTTCATATATAATACATGATGATTATGTTGAGTTTATTGCTGAAAGCTTGTTATATTCAATAGCGACATTTGAAATTTGGCGCTGGCGATCTCGGATACACAGCAGGGAGCTGTTTTGGCCCGGCCGTAGTGAGTTTCTTTATGTGCACCATTTAATTCTGCATGTTTTCATATATAATACATGATGATTATGTTGAGTTTATGGCTGAAAGCTTGTTATATTCAATAGCGACATTTGAAATTTGGACATGCGGATCTCGGACACAGCAGAGGGCGCTGTTTTGGCCCGGCCGTAGTGAGTTTCTTTATGTGCACCATGTAATTCTGCATGTTTTCATATATAATACATGATGATTATGTTGAGTTTATGGCTGAAAGCTTGTTATATTCAATAGCGACATTTGAAATTTGGCTCACGTGGCGATCTCGGATACGGTGCGAGGTGTTGTTTTGGCCTGGCCGTAGTGAGTTTCTTTATGTGCACCATTTAATTCTGCATGTTTTCATATATAATACATGATGATTATGCTGAGTTTATGGCTGAAAGCTTGTTATATTCAATAGCGACATTTGAAATTTGGCACGCGTGGCGATCTCGGATACGGCGCAGGGCGCTGTTTTGGCCCGGCCGTAGTGAGTTTCTTTATGTGCACCATGTAATTCTGCATGTTTTCATATATAATACATGATGATTATGTTGAGTTTATGGCTGAAAGCTTGTTATATTCAATAGCGACATTTGAAATTTAGCGCGAGTGGCGATCTCGGATACGGAGCTGGGGGGTGTTTTGGCCCGGCCGTAGTGAGTTTCTTTATGTGCACCATTTAATTCTGCATGTTTTCATATATAATACATGATGATTATGTTGAGTTTATGGCTGAAAGCTTGTTATATTCAATAGCGACATTTGAAATTTTGCTCTAGTGGCGATCTCGGACACAGCAGAGGGCGCTGTTTTGGCCCGGCCGTAGTGAGTTTCTTTATGTGCACCATGTAATTCTGCATGTTTTCATATATAATACATGATGATTATGTTGAGTTTATGGCTGAAAGCTTGTTATATTCAATAGCGACATTTGAAATTTATATCTCGCGGCGATCTCGGACACAGCAGAGGGCGCTGTTTTGGCCCGGCCGTAGTGAGTTTCTTTATGTGCACCATGTAATTCTGCATGTTTTCATATATAATACATGATGATTATGTTGAGTTTATGGCTGAAACCTTGTTATATTCAATAGCGACATTTGAAATTAGGCACTCCGTGCGATCTCGGAAACTGTGGGTGGCGCTGTTTTGGCCTGGCCGTAGTGAGTTTCTTTATGTGCACCATTTAATTCTGCATGTTTTCATATATAAACATGATTATTATGCTGAGTTTATGGCTGAAAGCTTGTTATATTCAATAGCGACATTTGAAATTTAGCGCGCGCGGCGATCTCGGACACCGCTGAGGGCTCTGTTTTGGCCCGGCCGTAGTGAATTACTTTATGTGCACCATGTAATTCTGCATGTTTTCATATATAATACATGATGATTATGTTGAGTTTATGGCTGAAACCTTGTTATATTCAATAGCGACATTTGAAATTTAGCGAATGGCGATCTCGGATACGGGGCGTTGTTTTGGCCCGGCCGCAGTGAGTTTCTTTATGTGTACCATTTAATTCTGCATGTTTTCATATATAATACATGATGATTATGTTGAGTTTATGGCTGAAAACTTGTTATATTCAATAGCGACATTTGAAATTTGGCGCACGCGGCAATCCCGGATACGGCACAGGGCGCTGTTTTGGCTCGGCCGTAGTGAGTTTATGTGCAATATTTAATTCTGCATGTTTTCATATATAATACATGATGATTATGTTGAGTTTATGGCTGAAAGCTTGTTATATTCAATAGCGACATTTGAAATTTAGCGCTCGCGGCGATCTCGGACACAGCAGAGGGCGCTGTTTTGGCCCGGCCGTAGTGAGTTTCTTTATGTGCACCATGTAATTCTGCATGTTTTCATATAATAATACATGATGATTATGTTGAGTTTATGGCTGAAAGCTTGTTATATTCAATAGCGACATTTTAAATTTGGCACACGCGCGATCTCGGATACGGTGCGAGGTGTTCATTTGGCCTGGCCGTAGTGAGTTTCTTTATGTGCACCATTTAATTCTGCATGTTTTCATATATAAAAATGATGATTATGCTGAGTTTATGGCTGAAAGCTTGTTATATTCAATAGCGACATTTGAAATTTGGCGAGCGTGGCGATCTCGGATACGGCGCAGGGCACTGTTTTGGCCCGGCCGTAGTGAATTTCTTTATGTGCACCATGTAATTCTGCATGTTTTCATATAATACATGATGATTATGTTGAGTTTATGGCTGAAACCTTGTTATATTCAATAGCGACATTTGAAATTTGGGGCGATTGGCGATCTCGGATACGGTGCTGGGTGTTGTTTTGGCCCGGCCATAGTGAGTTTCTTTATGTGTACCATTTAATTCTGCATGTTTTCATATATAATACATGATGATTATGCTGAGTTTATGGCTGAAAGCTTGTTATATTCAATAGCGACATTTGAAATTTGGCGCGCGTGGCGATCTCGGATACGGCGCAGGGCGCTGTTTTGGCCCGTAATGAGTTTCTTTATGTGTACCATTTAATTCTGCATGTTTTCATATATAATACATGATGATTATGTTGAGTTTATGGCTGAAAGCTTGTTATATTCAATAGCGACATTTGAAATTTTGCGCGCGTGGCGATCTCGGACACAGCAGAGGGCGCTGTTTTGGCCCGGCCGTAGTGAGTTTCTTTATGTGCACCATGTAATTCTGCATGTTTTCATATATAATACATGATGATTATGTTGAGTTTATGGCTGAAAGCTTGTCATATTCAATAGCGACATTTGAAATTTAGCGCGAATGGCGATCTCGGATACAGTGCGGGTGTTGTTTTGGCCTGGCCGTAGTGAGTTTCTTTATGTGTACCATTTAATTCTGCATGTTTTCATATAATACATGATGATTATGTTGAGTTTATGGCTGAAAGCTTGTCATATTCAATAGCGACATTTGAAATTTAGATCGCGTGTCGATCTCGGATACGGCGCAGGGTGTTGTTAAGGTTTTTCATTATCAGTTATCGGTTATCGGGAATAAGGTTTTCTGTTATCGTGCCCTGCTATGGCGGAGACGCTGTCTTTCTCCTCAGTCTGAAGCTAGCCAGCACTGTGAGTGGAACGTTTCTCTGGAATACACACACTGCATTTTGACCCCTACTATGGCACCCAAGCATCCTTCCACCTCGTCCAGTGACATAAGAACATAGGAGTCTGCACGAAGCAGCTCCTCTGAACCTTGGCTCCCGTGTATCTAACCCTACCTAATATCGCTGTCCATGACGCATCACCAAAGTGCTGGTGGGGAGGGTTGTTGGTGTGTCAGAGACTTACACATGTAATGTAGCAATTCTTTCTTTAGAAAACTTTAACTTAACCCGGTGGTGGCAGGGATCATGTTTCTTAATGGTCCCTCCAAGCAAGAAAATGAGAAAATCACCCTCACACAAACCATTTCATATTATATATCAAAGCATTTGTGATCAGTTTGTGTATTACTTTCCTCTCTGTCAAAGGCTGTAAAATAAGGCAAAAGTAAGCAGAAAATATATATCTACCCTTGCAGGTGAAAATATAGCCTGTTAGCTTTTGAGACCAAACCATGTAGTGAGCCTCCTCCTCCCTCCCTGCTGGCTAGGCTTCCTTTTAATATGTATTTCCACACATGATGCGGCCAATATTAGGAGTCTTTTTCACACCAATATTTACTGTATAATGATGACTTGACTCCTGCATTAGCACCGGTGAGTGAGTTAGGGGCTTAAGGAACTTTGATGCCAGGATTGGAGGTGACTTATTCCTGGGTTTAAACTTATACAAAATCAGGTTGGCGACATGTCTGTGGTAAGTCCCTTGTACAATAAGAAATATTACTTTCCTCTCTGTCAAGGGCTGAATAAATAAATCAAATTAATCTAACTATATTATAAAGCAAAACCAATTTTGCATGCATAATATGTATCCAGTGTGTAGTAAGCACTTTGGCAAACATATATCATGCATCCTATGCTTAACCCTGCGGGGATCATGTTTCTTACCCGGTAGCAGCGACGGGCCAAATTTGTGGCTTTACCGTGTAGCAGCAATGGAACAAATTTGTGGCTTTACCGTGTAGCAGCAATGGGACAAATTTGTGGCTTTACCGTGTAGCAGCGACAGGCCAAATTTGTGGCTTTACCGTGTAGCAGCAACGGGCCAAATTTGTGGCTTTACCGTGTAGCAGCAACGGGCCAAATTTGTGCCATGATTTAAACCCCCCAAAATAGATGATGTGTAAACTGATCACAAATGCTTTGATATGTATTATGAAATGGTTTGTGTGAGGGGTGATTTTTTCTCATTTTTCTCGCTTGGGGGACCATTAAGAAACATGATCCCCACTGCTACAACCACTGGGTTAAAAGGCCTTTCCCTCTAAGCAAGGGGATGTACTGAACATTTTACAACACAATGGGTTACTAAGTGAGCTGCTGAACATTTTACAGCTCAATATAACGGGTTCACCCTTTGGGGGCTTCTGGCGGGGGTAATGAAGGCAGGGCAGGAAGTGAGTAGAGAAAGCTTACCTATTTCTCCAAGCTGCTGAAAAGCTTGTTGGTGAAGAATTACTTGTCGGTGAAGAGACTGTTGTTGAGGTGAGGAGTGCCCTGTGTTATGGCACCTCCCAGCACTGCTACACCAACCTGCAAATATGTGTCCACTCTCAAAGTCTTGTACCGGGAAAGACAGCATGGGATAATATATTATGAAATCTCTCTCTCTATCAAGGGCTGTATAATTAAGATAATTAATTGATACTCTCTCTCTATTTGTTTTTTTACATACTTTTCTTCCTCTACCCTCCCTCTCTCTCTCCCCCCTCATAACTCTATACATACAGCCAGGCCTATACTTTGAGGCAGTGCCAACCACTGCACCACGAAGCCACCCCCCAAAAAAAACTATATGGAACTCAATATTCCATTAATTTCATAAAATATGTCCTTTCTGTTGAATATTGATATCTGAAACAGTTGGCAACATTAGCACAAGAGAACTCACTAAACTCAGTACATGTATTTTCCACCAGTTGGTCAGTCACAGTCAGTGCCTCGGCAGTTTGCTTTTGTGAGATTACCAGCTCAGTGGCATCTACGTGTATGCTTGTTAAGTCCTGTTGCTTTCTTTGCTTTACCAGAGACATACAAAGTGAGATTCAAAGGGTTAACCTGAAAAAGGGTTTTCCTGCAGCTGATCAGCTGGCAGACCAAAGCTTACTAACCTATCTTTTTAAAATTCCCTCAGTGTTGGAGGAAAGGCAAGAGCAGGACTTTAGCAAGTACAATAACTTTATATCGAGAGTTCAAAACTTTAAATAGTGAGTTCAAGGATTAATTCATATCAATTGTCAAAGCCTACTTATAAATTTATAATAATGTAGGATTCTTCTTGTTGTTTTGTGGTATATACCTTGAAGAGAATAAATGAATCATTGCAAATGAATACGTTGTTTTCCTTTACCATCTTTGGAGCACACCATTTAACTCATGGAATACTTTTACTAAAAAAATCAATAATAAAAAAATCATGATTTTGTTTGGTAATAACAATCATGATTTTTTAGTAAAGAAATCAAAGATTTAATCATCTGATTAAATCAATTTGATTTAATCATTGCCAACCCTGCTTAGGCGATTATTTCTTTAGTGACAAAGTTTGCTATTATCCAGAAAGATACATATTCAAGGAACTGTACAGGGGATCCTCAGCTATGATGCCTCCACCTATGACTATTTCAAGGTTATGACACAACCCACAAATTATTAAGTTTGGAAAGTTTGGTTTTGGGCAGCACAACATCTGTGGTCATATGCCGGAGAGAGACAGGAGGGGGAAGGAATTATAGAAGGGAACAGACCCCAGGAGACGGGACACAACCCCTGATTAATACCTGGTACACTGCTGGGTGGACAGGGGCTATGTAGGGTATCGGAAAAGCCGCCCAAATTTTTCCACTCCGCCTGGGAATCGAACCCGGGCTCTCTCGGTTGTGACCCGAGTGTGCTAACCACTGCACCACAAAGCCCCCCTGCAAATATGTGTCCACTGTCAAAGTCTTGTATTGGGAAAGACAGCACTGGATAAGATATTCTATAGTCTCTCTCTATCAAGGACTGTAAATTAACCCTTTGGTGGCTAAATACTTGCAGGAGGACTAGCGTAACTTGACGCTGGTGCTATACCCTCACTTCGAGTTCCAGGGCCCAAATTTACAATTAATCTTAATCTTTAACTTAAAAGTTCCACTGAATCTCAAGTTTAACTTATAGCTGAGCTTAAATGAAAAAATAAGTTCAACTTCACTCAGCAGCTGATCCAGTTTGAAAATTTGTCCTGGCAAAAGATGTATTTTTTAAATTGCAGAATTGCGACACTTCAGTGATTGAATATGTAGTAATACTACTTTATCAATGTTATATGATGATATACTTCAGAAATATGGGCATAATAAGGTAGTATTTATAAAATAAAGGTTACGTTTATCATCCGCGCAAGGTGATATTCTTTTTTTTTTCTCTTGAATGTAAACACGGACACGCGTTCCTGTTCGTCTTCCTCATTCTGGCTTCACCCACGCTCGGACGAGGTAATCATGGAAAATATTGCCGCTTTCACTTCTCCCAAGAGGAAGGAAAAGGGAGTGAATTGGAGAGACTGCCACACTCTACACATAGTAAAGGGAAGGAGTCAACAGATACCGTCTGCAAGGGTAGCCACTGTCCCTAATAGATGACATGAACCGGTGGTATACGATGATCCTCAAACATGCGTTTGAGGCCACTCTCACGCCAAATACGAGCATCATGAGTGGACCCAGGCCAATTAGCTACAACATTAAGAATATTATATTTGGCATCAAACACTAATTGTGTGTTTATGCTATGGAAATTCTTCCTGTTGACATAGTCTGCTTCATATTCCCTGGGGGTATCCTGACATGCGTGCAATCTATTACACCAACAATGCCAGGGAAGTTTGCAACTTGCACAAATTCTTGTTGTTTCTCTCGGATTTCAGGGACGGTGCGAGGAAATCGAATGAATTGGACAAGTATGGCTGGCTGTGTAAGTGCCTTGAGGGTATCGGTGATCGCTTTGCTTACTGACGACTGTGATGGACCAAGATCATCACTGTTACACATCTGCATTTTCCCCGTTGCTAAGTAACGCAGTGTAATAATTACTTTCATTTCGGGTGTCAATGCAAAACTCCTTGAAGTAGGGCTTTGCAGGGCCCCTCTCACCAAATCCGTTACGAACAGTACTCCTGCACGATCCAGTCTGTAGCGTTTCAATAGTTCTGCGTCACTCAAAGTATTCAGAACGTCTCTTCGCTCTTGAAAAGTCTTCTAGGCGCTGACGGGCTTGTTGACGTTCGGCCATCTTGGCGACTGAAGTTCGACTTAGGCTCCTTAAGACGGGTTTGGGCCCGCCTAAAATATCTCGTCAGCTAAGATCAACTTATGAGGGATAAGATGAAGAATAAAGTTAAACTCGCCCTAAAGTCAAACTTAGCGGTTAAAGATTTATTGTAAATTCGGGCCAGTAGAGGGTAGCGGGACGTTTAGCGGTCAGAAGAGAACAAACACGTTATCTAATAGGAGGCCATACAGGACGCAGGTAGCGGGTTCCTCCAAGCTTACCTGCTACCCGCGTCCTGTATGGCCACCCTATTAGATAACATGTGTTTGTTCTTGCCCTGACCTGATAGGCGTCCTGCTACCCTCTAATGTCAAATGTGTGTTTTTAGCTTCATAGCACAGAGGAAGGGTCACACCACCACCAGCCTCATAACATGTCAAATGTGTGTTTTTAGCTACATAGCACAGAGGAAGGGTCACACAACCACCAGCCTCAGAAAACTACCACTGTAAATTACCTAAACTCCTACAAAAAACATTTCAAATGTGTGTTTTTTCTCTTCATAGCACAGAGTAAGGGTCACACCACCACCAGCCTCATAAAACTACCCCTGAAATGCCCCAAACCTCAACAAAAGACTTAAATATTACATGTGAGTTTGGGTGTTGCAATGCATTATCATAATCTAACCATCTCTTCTGTCTCTCCTTTCTTTATTCAGTGGTCTAAGAGCCAAGAGGGAAGGAAGGAAGGAAGGAAGGAAGGAAGGAAGAAGTTTGCAATGGAAAGAGAATTGATTTGAACACTCACCAAGTCCTTATCCTCCTCCTCCTCTTCTTCCTCTTCATCTTCTCTTCTTCTTCCTCCTCTTCCTCTGTAAAGAGGGTCAGTCAATTAGGCAGCTGTAAAATAATTGGGATTTTTTGAGATAATAAATTATTTTCAAGGTAATAAAATATATATATATATATTGGTAGAGAGAGAGAGAGAGAGAGAGAGAGAGAGAGAGAGAGAGAGAGAGAGAGAGAGAGAGAGAGAGCTTTAATTCTGGTGCCATACTTGCTCACTTTTTCTTTCATCTTAAAAAATAATCTCTTTACTTTCTCAGCTTTAGAAATTTTCTCAATAACTGTGAAAGCATAACTCTCTCTCTCTCTCTCTCTCTCTCTCTCTCTCTCTCACACACACACACACACAAAATATAGGCTGCATAATGTGATGACAAATGAGATGAAGTGTATATATATAATATATATATATATATATATATATATATATATATATATATATATATATATATATATATATATATATAATATATATATATATCATGAAATGGTTTGTGGGAGTGATGATTTTTTTTCTCATATTTCACACTTAGAGGGAAGGAAGGGCCTGTAATAAGGGGGATATTCATAGGGTTTTGTTGGTAAGAGAACAGGGACGGACACGTAGTAATGGGTTTAACCCTTCAACACGAGTATACTGTGTCCTTGTGTGCCCTGTACCATATCCCAGGACGCATACTGGCTTGCTTTTAGCCAATATACGAGTTATTTTATCTCTATATTTATGCTTACATCTCAAAATTATCAATTAATTTATACTTCTTTATGTGCACCATGTAATTCTGCATGTTTTCATATATAATACATGATGATTATGTTGAGTTTATGGCTGAAAGCTTGTTATACTCAATAGCGACATTTGAAATTTGGCGAGCGTGGAGATCTCGGATACGGCGCAGGGCGCTGTTTTGGCCCGGCCGTAGTGAGTTTCTTTATGTGCACCATGTAATTCTGCATGTTTTCATATATAATACATGATGATTATGTTGAGTTTATGGCTGAAAGCTTGTTATATTCAATAGCGACATTTGAAATTTAGCACAGCGGCGATCTCGGATACAGCAGAGGTGATGTTTTGGCCTGGCCGTAGTGAGTTTCTTTATGTGCACCATTTAATTCTGCATGTTTTCATATATAATACATGATGATTATGTTGAGTTTATGGCTGAAAGCTTGTTATATTCAATAGCGACATTTGAAATTTGGCGAGCGTGGTGATCTCGGATACGGCGCAGGGCACTGTTTTGGCCCGGCCGTAGTGAATTTCTTTATGTGCACCATGTAATTCTGCATGTTTTCATATATAATACATGATGATTATGTTGAGTTTATGGCTGAAACCTTGTTATATTCAATAGCGACATTTGAAATTTAGCGCGTGGCGATCTCGGATACGGCGCAGGGTGTGTTAAGGTTTTCATTATCAGTTATCGGTTATCGGGAATAAGGTTTTCTGTTATCGTGCCCTGCTATGGCGGAGACGCTGTCTTTCTCCTCAGTCTGAAGCTAGCCAGCACTGTGAGTGGAACGTTTCTCTGGAATACACACACTGCATTTTGACCCCTACTATGGCACCCAAGCATCCTTCCACCTCGTCCAGTGACATAAGAACATAGGAGCCGGCACGAAGCAGGTCCTCTGAACCTTGGCTCCGGTGTCGCTAACCCTACCTCCTATCGCTGTCCATGACGCATCAACAAAGTGATGGTGGTGAGTGTTTTGTTGTGTCAGTGACTTACAAATGTAATGTAGCAATTCTTTCTTTAGAAAACTTTAACTTAACCCGGTGGTGGCAGGATCATGTTTCTTAATGGTCCCTCAAGCAAGAAAATGAGAAAAATCACCCCTCACACAAACCATTTCATATTATATATCAAAGCATTTGTGATCAGTTTGTGTGTTACTCCTCTCTGTCAAAGGCTGTAAAATAAGGCAAAAGTAAGTAGAAAAATATATATCTACCCTTGCAGGTGAAAATATAGCCTGTTAGCTTTTGAGACCAAACCATGTAGTGAGCCTCCTCCTCCTCCCTGCTGGCTAGGCTTCCTTTTAATATGTATTTCCACACATGATGCGGCCAATATCAGAGTCTTTTCACACCAATATTTACTGTATAATGATGACTTGACTCCTGCATTAGCACCGGTGAGTGAGTTAGGGGCTTAAGGAACTTTGATGCCAGGATTGGAGGTGACTTATTCCTGGGTTTAAACTTATACAAAATCAGGTTAGCAACATGTCTGTGGTAAGTCCCTTGTACAATAAGAAATATTACTTTCCTCTCTGTCAAGGGCTGAATAAATAAATCAAATTAATCTAACTATATTATAAAGCAAAACCAATTTTGCATGCATAATATGTATCCAGTGTGTAGTAAGCACTTTGGCAAACATATATCATGCATCCTATGCTTAACCCTGCGGGGATCATGTTTCTTACCCGGTAGCAGCGACGGGCCAAATTTGTGGCTTTACCGTGTAGCAGCAATGGAACAAATTTGTGGCTTTACCGTGTAGCAGCAATGGGACAAATTTGTGGCTTTACCGTGTAGCAGCAACGGGCCAAATTTGTGGCTTTACCGTGTAGCAGCAATGGAACAAATTTGTGGCTTTACCGTGTAGCAGCAATGGGACAAATTTGTGGCTTTACCGTGTAGCAGCGACAGGCCAAATTTGTGGCTTTACCGTGTAGCAGCAACGGGCCAAATTTGTGGCTTTACCGTGTAGCAGCAACGGGCCAAATTTGTGCCATGATTTAAACCCCCCAAAATAGATGATGTGTAAACTGATCACAAATGCTTTGATATGTATTATGAAATGGTTTGTGTGAGGGGTGATTTTTTCTCATTTTTCTCGCTTGGGGGGGACCATTAAGAAACATGATCCCTGCTGCTACTGGGTTAAGAAACATGATCCCCGCTGCTACCACCACCACCACTGGGTTAAAAGGCCTTTCCCTCTAAGCAAGGGGAGGTAGTGAACATTTTACAACACACTGGGTTACTAAGTGAGCTGCTGAACATTTTACAGCTCAATATAACGGGTTCACCCTTTGGAGGCTTCTGGCGGGGGTAATGAAGGCAGGGCAGGAAGTGAGTAGAGAAAGCTTACCTATTATTCCAAGCTGCTGAAAAGCTTGTTGGTGAAGAATTACTTGTCGGTGAAGAGACTGTTGTTGAGGTGAGGAGTGCCCTGTGTTATGGCACCTCCCAGCACTGCTACACCAACCTGCAAATATGTGTCCACTCTCAAAGTCTTGTACCGGGAAAGACAGCATGGGATAATATATTATGAAATCTCTCTCTCTATCAAGGGCTGTATAATTAAGATAATTAATTGATACTCTCTCTCTCATGTTTGTTTTTTTACATACTTTTCTTCCTCACGGCCACGTCCCTCCACCCCGCCCGTGTAAATAGACGCCGTGCATCGCAACAAACCCGTAACCGTGATCCCGCAAGTACCACCACCTGTATTACCAAGCCTCTAGATAACTTAAAAATCCTTAGTTTCAATGCGCGTAGCCTAAGAAACAAATTTGATGAACTGAGATGTCTTGCTTTAACAGAAAATTTTGACATAATTGCTATAACCGAAACATTTATCGACACCACAAATATTGATTTAAGTACCGAATACAACATAGATGGCTACAGACTCTTCAACAAAGATCGTGTAAACCGTAGAGGCGGTGGCGTCGCCCTTTATGTCAAAAGCTATTTGCAACCCACCGACAAAACACCGGGAAACAGTAACGTTGAACATTTGTGCGTGCGAGTAAACACTGCAAAAGTCAATTTAAATATATCTGTCACCTACAGACCTCCCGGGCAATCACTCGATGACGACCTTGAAATGTACAGCGTCTTAAGGCAGTCACTTAATAACAACGACTCACTGATATTAGGAGACTTTAACCTCCCCTATATCGACTGGGCGACACTGTCAGGTACAGAAGGCGAGTCACATAGAATGATCGAATTTCTAGAAGAAAATTATCTAAGCCAAATGGTTTCTGAGCCAACTCGACAAAATAATATACTCGACCTTGTTATAACGACCCAAGATAACCTTGTCAGTAGTGTCACGGTAGGAGAACACCTCGGTTCTTGCGATCATAAATTAGTGCGCGTGGACATTAAAGCTCAATCATCAGTGACTGAAAATAAAGTAAAGGTGCCCAATTTCAAAAGAGCTAACTTCGTAGAAATCCGACAAAAACTAACAGAAATACAACTATCAGATGACGGCAACGTAGAGGAAGCCTGGCTAAGCCTTAAAAATCACTTACTCACTCAGCAGAACACATTCGTCCCCTTGTGCGAGAAGCGAATTAACACTAATAAAAGCCCACCGTGGTTTAATAGCGAAATTAAACAATCAGTCAATGAGAGAAAATTGTTTTACAGGTTAAAGAAAGAACAAAGCACGCCCGAAAACATTAGACTTTATAATGATGCCAGGCGACGAGTAAAAAGACTAGTAGGTCAGGCAAAGCGTAGATACGAAGAAAATATTGCAGCCAACTGTAAAAATAACCCGAAATCTTTCTTCAGTTACATAAACAACAGAAAGGCGATCAAAAGTGGTATTGGACCTTTAACAAACAGCGACGGTGCACTAGTGACTGACAGCCAACACATTGCAAACCTCTTAAACAATTACTTTTCCTCGGTGTTTAATACTAACAGTCTTCCTCTCGCTACCACCAACACCAGTACTATTGTAAATCTCGAGCATGCATTGCCTAATTTTGAAATAACAACCGATGAAGTCCTTAAAGCTCTCCATTCACTTAAAACAAATAAAAGTCCTGGACCTGACAAAGTATATCCAACTCTGCTGAAAGAAACGAAGAGCGAAATACTCTCCTCCCTCACAACCGTATTCAATATGTCCTTGCGACAAGGCATCGTCCCTTCAGATTGGAAAAAGGCTAACGTGACACCGATTTTCAAGAAAGGAGACAAAAAAGTACCAGGTAATTACAGGCCCATTAGTCTAACCTCGGTTGTAGGTAAGCTACTTGAGGGCATAATTAGAGACAAAATTGTGAGTTACCTTGAAAGCCACTCATTGATTGGGGACTCACAACATGGCTTCCGAAACAAAAGATCCTGCCTATCAAACCTATTAACCTTTTATAACGACCTCTTCACTGTTTATGACGTAACCAAATCACTGGACGTAGTCTATCTTGATTTCCAGAAAGCGTTTGATAAAGTCCCGCATCATAAATTACTTTACAAATTAAAGCAAATAGGTATTGACGGTCAAGTAAACCAATGGATCGCGAATTGGTTGAGCAACAGACAACAAAGAGTAGTGATTGACGGATTTAACTCAGAGTGGGCGCCTGTCACTAGTGGCGTCCCTCAGGGCTCGATCCTTGGCCCAGTGCTCTTTATTATCTACATCAACGACGTGGATGTTGGACTCAATAACCACATTAGTAAATTTGCAGACGACACAAAGATTGGTAACTCGGTTCTCACTGACGAAGACAGGCAAAGCCTCCAAGAGGATTTGCACAAAATTTCAACGGTCGGATAGATGGGAGATGCCCTTTAACGTAGACAAGTGCCAGGTCCTTCAAGTTGGAACGAGGAATAAGAAGTTCGAATACGAAATGCGCGGCGTTAAACTCAAAAGCGTTTATTGTTACTACTAGCACTGACAGAGTAGGTTAAAAGTTATGCATGTCCCCATGGTTCTGATACCATAACACCAACAGCTCTGCTCCTGAATTTTGCAAGATCCAGGAGATTGTGAATTGCAGGTTCTTGATCCCAAGACCAGAGCTGCAGTGCTAGACTTGGTATAGCAATCTTGGAGGGGTAGCTAAGGAGCTTCACCACTGTGTCAAACTGCGATTACTTCATAAGATTGAGTTAAGGCTTATTAACTGCATATTCTGTGGACAGCAACTCTGGGTACACAGGAATGTGGCATGCTACCCCGAAGCCAACATTGGTCACCAGGTTGTTACTAAGAGGTAACCCTAAGTGTGGGAGCCAAGGGATACCCAGAGTTCATGGCATGACCAAGTCAATAAACCCTGCCATGAGGTAGTTACTTATGATGGAAAGGAGCCTGCATGGAAACTTGCCAGGAGGAACCCCTGGATTTGGCACCATCGGGTGGGTGAGGTGATGCACCTCATGGCATATACGGTACCCCTACTGATTGATATTATATAAGGGTCTTGAGCATCTGTGGCTGGGAATGTATTCCAATTTAACACGTTATAGTGATATGGATACACAATCAACCTCTTTACAGTTGATCTTTGAGGAATGAAACCCAATCATAAAGCAAAGGATGCCTGTATTTGATATATCTACAATTATTTCCATTACATATCACAGCTGATTTAATTTATTTTCTCATAAATCCTTCTTTTTCTCAATATAGTTTATCATAATGTTTCCATATCTCATAGCTATACTCCTACTTTTTACTCATTAGAGTTTATCATCAGATTTTTTCATCAAGTATATTGTCTTGCTTTCTTCTTACTTCCACTAGTGATATAATGAATCAAGCAGTGATATAATGAATGTCTGACTGTCCTCTCACAGCTAGATTCATTGATTCATCTTCCCTCTATCACTGTGTATACATATGTCGCAGTATATTCAACTTCAACATTAACCAGGGTTCTTCACCCCCCTGCCTACTCCCACCATATCCCTGGGTGTTCCACTCACCCCTACCCCACTTGTCCCATGGATAAAAGCCCACCACACCTTTCAGATGGAAGCCAGTTACCTTCCAGTGATGGTCAACCAATAAGAGGAAGTGCTCAATCTTGTACATAGAAGTGTAGATACTGTACATGTGTGGCTCACGTACTAATACTCAGTGTAACTTGTACAGAAAGTTTAGTTTTCCATATAAGTTAGGAGTGACGGTTATTGTCACGATGTAGGAACAAGACTCTCATGACCTGAAGCCCTGAGGTGCCGGGTGGTGCTCGCAGATACCTTTTTTTATTTCATTTTTAGTATATTTTATTTTCAAGCACACACCAATCAGTGTGGTGTGGTCGGGTCCAGATGTGGTCAGATGCATTCCCAGTGACCCCAGCTACAGTGTGAGAGGAGATACCCAGACAGACAAGATTTATGGATTGAGCAATGTGCCAAATATTCTTAGTATTTTTTACCAATTTGTTAGCCTCTTCCATGTTTAATACTTATATATCATAGCAGAGGTTCCATTCTTTGTTCTGTCTGTATATTTACATTTGTTATTTGCCCTTTATTACTTCTCTCCAGCCTTCCTCCAGCGAAGTTTATGGCAGCAGAATGCTAGTGTGATACGGCTCAATAATAAGCAAAGTCATAGTGGCCTGAAACTTAGGCCTTTGCTAAATCCCCTTCAGGGTTATCATTGGATGATATTCCATCAGGCAAATGAGACAGGTCCTGGCAGTCTACAGTTCACAAATTGCCTGTGATGAACACCTCTAACAACAGGTGTTGTTCCAACAAGTAGAGCCACATGGGCTGGTTGAGAGTGTCTCGACCCTCTGTACCCGGCTGTCTCTGCTGTAAGGTGCTGAAGTGTGCGTTATGTGTATGGAATTTTTAGGGTGCAAACTACTGTAAGAGTTCCTGTTAATATTGGATTTTCGTTTAAAATTAAAACTTAACAAACAAGAACCCTAGTTGTTTGGATTCCTCAATACCCATTGATTAAAATGCAAAAGTAAGTTACCCACTGATTGCTCAGTTAATGCAAAATCAGTGAGAATAGGACTAGTAAGAAAAATTTGCTTAGGAGCATTACTGTGAATTGTCATCAGAAAAAAAACATAAGTAACTACTTGGTATTGTAAGGCAAATGATACATAACTTTAAACTCCACAAGAAAAGTGAGATAATTCCAGTTGAAGAAAGACAAGGTAAGATAAACACCACCATCAAAAATATTCACAGCTTGCTTAAAAGTATTGAAGAAACTAGTGGGATAACATAAAAATCAAAACAGATGGTGAATATCTTAACAAACATTAATTTGCAGATGACAGTCTTGCTAAGTGATTCAGATGAAACCTTACAAAGAACGATTGAAGAACTCAGAAGTCTAAAAGTAGGTTTGAGGATGAATATGAAAAAAGGCAAAGCTTAATAATAATCAGATGGCAGTACTAAAACAATGATAAGGGATGAAACACTTGAGAGTACAGTACCCTCCCGAGTTTCGCGCTTGCTCGTTTCGTAGGTATAGCGCTAAACTCGCGGATCGCAAAACTCGGAGTATTGAAAACACTGAAAAGCGTTTATTTGTTCCGGCTCGTGGAGAAGCTGACTTTTTTTTCCCACTTTACTCCCTTGTTATCTCAAAATACGTGCTGTGTAAAAAGGAAGAAAATGTGAAGAGAGAACGGGTCGTTTTGAAGCCGTATCTGAAGGCGGCTGGCTGCCTTACGGGTATAGTTTGGCCTCCACAGTGACAGGTAGAGCAGAGTGTGAAAGGGATTTGGGAGTGTTAGTGAACTCTGACCTGAAACTAAGGAAGCAATGTATTAGTGCGAGGAATAGGGCGAAACTCGAGGATTGTGAAACTCGTGAGGGTACTGTATTTTATATATTACAGAATCACAGACTCAGTGTGCAGAGTGCAGAGTACCAAAAGGTCAAAACAGTAAATCTGGGGCTCGAGATAGTTGGTAATCTAAGCCCTGGTGTCTGTTATTCATCCTAACAGCATGTTATCTACACCAAGTTCTGCAACAAATTCCTTTTAGCCCATTCATTGCAGACTGGTGGCGAGAGCAACTACCTCCGTGTTAAAAAAAAAAAAAAAACACTTTACCCAGAAAGGAATCACCTGCTTTGAAATATCCTCTCAGGTCTTGTAAATAATCCTCATAGTATGAGAAAGGTGTGTGGAAGGGGGATAATTGAGCATTATTCAAGAGGGTGTGTGAAAAGGCAGTTATCAATAGAAACTATATAGTATGAGGCTCATATAATATAGTTATTGATAACCTTTTTCTACTCTCTTTTCTCACCTTCCTGAATAAAGCTGTGTGCAAGTAGGGGTTATGGGTACGCTTGCCAGGATATTATTCTAGTGTTTGCCCATACTCACCCCTCTCAACCAAAATTGGCAATGGGGCCTTTGGGACTACGGGAATGCGGCGGTAAACATGAAATGCGTCGCAAACACAGTTTTCGAGTTATCGGGGGTTGATAAATACCCAAGATGTAGGCAAATTCCTTACATATACCTAGATGCAGGGAAATTCCATACATTCTGGGATTTTTACCATGTACGGAAACCACACAATTTCACTGTCTCCATAGCAGAAGGGGTCCGAAGGGCGAAGCCCCCGTACAGTATTAACCCCCTCGTGCATGATGACGCGTTTCGTGTCATCAAGGGTAAAAAGGCTCTGTATGCGATGATGCTAAATGCATCATAAAGTTTAAAAAATTATCAAAAATTAAGTTTTCGGAGAAAGTGTGTCAAATTTGGGAGCGTCATTTGTTGGGATAAGTTTCTTAATGGTAACCTTTCTAAGGAGCGTAGATGAGGAGCATGTAGCAATTTTTAGCTGTTAGCCTCCTTTGACAGGATAGGAAAAAAATAGTTTTCTCGGGGTAACTCGGGAACTAATAGGCATATGAGGATTTTGAGGATACGATAAGATTCTTCACTAAATTCCACTTCGAAACATATATTCGGATAAAAAGGTTGGTCCACAAAATTTCGAGCTAGCAAGTGGGGGAGAGTTGGTACTTAGGATTTATTGTCTACAATAATCTATATGGAGACTTGAAACAAGTTTGTCTTGTTTATTATATATATATATATATATATATATATATATATATATATATATATATATATATATATATATATATATATATATATATATATATATATATATATATATATATATATATATATATATATATATATATATATATATATATATATATATATATATATATATATATATATATATATATATATATATATATTTTTTTTTTTTCCTCTATTATTATTTGTGCATGTTCTAGTACAAGTCTTAATGAAGCCATTGATACGATATATCTGTGTGGGTAAAATACACCTGGGAATGTAGAGTATCACGGGGGCAAAAAAAGGCCGGTCTGGCCTGACAAATGCATGGTGAGTGGAACAGAAACTTATTAGAAACTTACAATGCGCTTGAGGGTTAAGGTACTTATGAAGCATCTAAAAGGTAAGTAACTTCTGTTATAAGAATCTTGCAACCACCATACACAACTATGTATTCACTAACTGGTATCACGAAAGAACACGTGAAGCAGATTCGAACGCAGGTTACTTGTGTTTGAAAAATTTCCATTCGAATTCAGGGGCCAGATTCAAAAAGCATTAGTGCGTAGTTTTGGGCCCCAACAACAAAGTTGCAATTCTCAAAGCTCCGCGGTAAATAACTGCCAAATAGTTGATGACATCACGAGCAGGTTATTAATTATTCTAATGTTTGTTAGTTGGTTTGTGTTATTCTCAAAAAGCCAATAATCTTTTTTGCTGAGAACACATCTTAAGTTGTATTCAACCGATAGTGATGCTCCGTATTAGTACGTACATACATGCAGTGTTATAGTGTTTGGTTGTTGGCGGGTCAGTATCAGTATGGATTTTTTATGTTCAGCATGTTCCCTGACTAAGTATGCCTTGATTTAAAAAGCATACAAAGACGAAGACTCATTGAAAATTCTTTGGGATCACGGTGTTCTACCTCATCACGTAGTCTGTGTATCGTGTGGACGTGACTGCATTTATCGTCATAATGGCTAATGTTGAAAAAGGGGACGTAGGCACCTCTCAAAGTTAACACTTACATTATTGAGTAAATATGGAGATTCACTACACGTCTCCAATATTGCCCCCACGAGAATAATAACCTTTCCAAAGTCTCACATATTGTTGTCCTTCTCTAGTATTACAGTCATATCCTACATGTGAGTGGAGGGTCCAGGGGGGAAGTGCAGCTCCCCCTGGTTAGCAAGGGGGTCGAGAGGGCAAGCCCCCCATTAGAGGTTAGGTTATGTAAAGTCGGTTAGAGTAGTTTAAATCGCTCCCCACCCAAAAAAACAAATTCCGTCACATCATACATGTGGGGGGGGAGGCCAGGGGGCTGCGCCCCCCATGGTTAGGAGGGGGGTCGAGGGGGGCGAAGGCCCCCCCGTTAGAGGTTAGACTACGTAAAGTTTGGTTAGAATAGTTCCTCCTTTCCCAACCCTGAGGTCACGACCCCAAGCGCTTTTCCAGGGGTAGCCAAGACCTCAAAATATCAAACATGGTGTTTTTGTGTTACGATAACACATAAACAACTAAACTAGTGGGGTCGCGGTCATGTTTAGAGGTGCATGACTGGGGTCGCTTGAAAAAAAAGGTTGGGAACCACTGGAGTAATTTAAATGTGCTCCCCACTTAAAAGAACCGATTTCTCTTTTTTCCTTTACTTCTAAGTACTTGCGCCTCCACATTATGGTTGAAGGACATGTATTTCGTTCCTTCACTATAATACGGAGGCGTATTATCTTATTAAGAGGCACGGAGCCAATCTCCACAATTACCTTCAATTACTGGTAACACGAATGCGTGAAGTACAGATTCGAAATGCGGTTAGTCGGGATTCATGTGGTCGAACAGGCCAGGCAGGAGGTTCGGGATAACCAACGGCATAACCCACAGTTGTTTCTAGAACGCAACACTGGACGGATCAAGAGTATAGCCAGTGGTATTGCTTGTGTCAGTGATAAACAATGAAGATACAACGTGTTTGGTGCCACGGACTCTACTAGCAGGACAGAAACCTTGCTATGAGGTGACAAGCTACTCGAACCAGTGCTAGCGAGAGGGCTTTGAGTGTAGTGTAGGTGGGTTAAGTGGACGCAGCTGGCCACCGGAGCCACGCCAGACCAGTGAGGTGAGCAGCGTTTGGTGGGTTCACAACGCTTCTTTCCCAAAACAAGCTTGGGGTCCAGTGGGAATGCATGGTTTCCGTATGGGGAACATCAAATTCGTCACAAACCCTTATATTAGTGATGGTGGGAGGGAAAATCCCTAAATGTAGGGAATTTCCCTAGATCTAGGGTAATTTTTTCCCCCTCACACACTAAAAAAATATGCAATTGTGACCCACTTAGGACAACAACCCTTGATCTGGGGGGTCATTTCACACAAGCTTTTCAGGTATTGTTTGCTTGCTTGCATTTTGGGTATACTAGATCATAGATTCTCAACCTAGGGTACGCGTATCCCTAGGGGTACGGGAAAGGAATTTTGGGGGTACATGTCTGGTTTCTCAAAATACTTCGGCTTTGGCTTTCAAAGACTGTACTGAGGATTATCTTGTTGGAAGCAAAGAAACAAGCCCTTGCAACCATCTCACTGAATCAGCGTATGTTTTTCATGCTAGTCACACACAGTGACTGAGTTAACATTAGTTACAAGTGAATAGTTTTATAGCACTTGCTCAGTCACTCCTATTTGAAAAAAAAAAAAGTTTACTTTAGTAACATTTTGTTATTTTTTATGCTAGTCACACACAGGGACTTCCTTGTAAGTTACTAGTTACTAACAACTTGTTACAAGGCTTAACAACCAGCACTAGCTCAGTCACTGGATCACAATACCTTCTTTAGTTTTATTTTATCTTTTTTTTCATGCTTGGGATGCTAGTCACACACAGTCACTTCCCCGTGGCTCAAATTCAGTTATTGAAAAATTGCGTGTAATGTTTTTTTTTTCATATGCTTGGAAAATTGCGTGTAGTTGTGTTTTTGTATTCCTTTTTTTTTCATATGCAATCACACACACTGACTTAACTATCACCATTACTAATTCCCAGCTGCAAATAACTGTGTGCAACGCTAAAAATATGTCGATTTTAGTAAATGGTAGCAGCTAATCACACAGTATTTCCATATAATAGTAACTAGTTCCTATCAGCACTAGCTCAAAGGTTCAATGATTGAAAGTGTTTGTCTACTCCACATGTATAATACCATTTATACTTCATAAATCAAGTCGATAAACCATGCCTTTCTTTTTAACCTTCTTGGTACTGCATGCATTCTGGGTTAGGGGTACGTGACCAACACTGAAAAACTTCAAGGGGTACATAAGATTAAAAAAAAGTTGAGAACCCATGTACTAGATCCATCTAGGCCTGTGGAAAAATACTTTCCCTGACCCTGAACATAAATGCATATACTCCGAGTCCCTGGCCTTAAGAGACTACTAAGCTGCCCTTTAAAAAATACTTGCAACATGAAGTGCAGTCATTCTTTTAAAGCTATTTTCATAATTTCTGATTACATACAAAATGACTACTAAGGAAATACCCAGACAACAAAGTTCCATGCAGATATACCTCCAGCTGCTAAGGTGGTGTTGGGTAGCTGCCCGGCGGCCATCGGAAACTCTTACTTGGCCCACGTGTAATCCTTCTGCCGCTGCTCCCCATGGGTCCCTGCCGCACTCGTGGCATTCACCTTCTCACCAACTGACACCACCACGCCTCTGGGCCAAACCAAGTCCTTGATCATAGCGTCTATGTGGAGTTGGGCAGGGAAAGGGACTACACCGCCAGCCCAGCGCGACTCAATGCCTGTGGCTCCCGGGACGGTGGATCAAGGGTCACCGTCTCGACTCAGTGGTCGCGAGCAACTGATCCAGCCAACGTAACCATTGTCGTATTGAGCACACTGTTCTCTGGTTTCTGACCCATAACTATTGCTAAAAAATCAACAATACATTGTTGTGCTGGAAGCTTCCCCCGGCGACCATAGGCCTCTAGAAGGCTCCCGGAGAAACGAGCAAAGGGGCGGGGAGGAAGGCGAGCCGTCCGCGCCCCACGGGGCGCGGCCAGGCGCCAGGCGGGAAGTGTTGCCAACTCGCATATATTTTTGCTACATGTTCTTGTATGATCTGAAATATACTGTAATATTCTAGACTGTACTGTTCTGGATATATATAGGAGAAGAGGGCGAGAGAGAGTCAGTCCCAGTCATAGTAAGCTAGTGGTAAGTGAAGAGTCAGAGTGAAGTGTACTACTAAAGAAGAATATTAAACTACAGAAACTGTGCAAAGTGTTTACATATCTCCCTCCCACGGAGTCTCCTGACGGCGACACGGAACCCAAGTAACACGTCCGGCATAACACTGGTGTCAGGAGTGTAGGCATTTGTTTTTCGCCATGGAGACTCGTTCCCAAGCTGCCCAGAGGGACGACATGTTGACTGAACTTTTGGAAGCCTTGAGACTACAAGGGGAGAAACAAGAAAGAGCACTCCAACAACTCAAAGAACAACAAGAAAGAGCACAGCAACAACAAGAAGGAACACTCCAAGAACTCAAAGAACAACAAGAAAGAGCACACCAAGAACTCAAGCAACAACAAGAAAGAGCACAGCAACAACAAGAAAGAACACTCCAAGAACTCAAAGAACAGCTAGAAGATCGCTTCACAGGATTACAGCTACAGCTAAAAGCAGTACAAGATGGAAGTGAGTCAGTGCGAAGAGAAATGACTGATGTGACCACGAACTTGGGACAACGCCTGATAGAAGTGGAGAAAGAACACACAAATCTGCAACAAGAGATGGAGGTGGTACGGGAGACGACACACAAAGAAATATTAGAAGTGCAAGGAAAGGTGAACCGTACTGAACAGGCAGTCTGTGACGTAAGTGACAGAGTGAAGGCCCTTGAAGACTGCTTGGCTGGAAACGGACAGCCAGTGCCTGCAGGGGCTAGTTGTACCCAAGATGCTTCTCCTACGCAAGTCCGGGGTAGTTTGAGCCCTGTTTCGCCTGAGTTTATCCCCGCAAGAAGTTCCGCCAGCCCCATGAATCTGCTGGGTTCGCCTGTTAGAAAGAAGCCTCAGGAGTTTGATGGGAAGGTCTCCTGGGAGGCTTACCGCGCTCAGTTTGAGCTGTTAGCAGCTCGGAACGGATGGGATGACCAAGAGTGCGCGGTACAGCTGGCCACTAGCCTGAAAGGGGCGGCGCTGGAGGTCCTTGCTCAGCTCGACAATGCGACAAAGGGCAGCTACAGCGGGCTGGCACAGGCGCTGGAGCAACGATATGGGACCAAGCACCAGAACGAGCTCTTCAGGGTTAGGTTCAGAACCCGCAACAGGAGGCGCGGCGAGTCTCTTCAGGAACTCGCTCAGGACCTTGAGAGCATGGCGCACAAGGCATGCCAGGTGCCACCCTGACCTGCTGACGGTTTTGCTGCGTGATCAATTCATCGATGCCCTGGACAGCCCTCAGCTGAAGATACAAGTGAACCAAGCTAAGCCAACATCAATGCAGGAAGCTCTGGCACGTGCCATGGAGTTTGAGTCCTTTGTTAGGTCTAGCTTGTCAAGCTTCAGGGACGACTCGACTTCTGGCTTTAGGGCACGAAAGGGCGCTGTCAGCGACACAGACAGGTTCCAAGGAACGTGCTGGTACTGCGAGAAGGTTGGGCACAAGGAGAACGAATGCTATAAGAGGAAGAAGGAATATGAAGGTGCCGCTAAGAAGAAGCCCCTGGGAAGGCCCTTACACTGTGCTAGAACGCCTCTCCGACGTGACTTACCGAATCCGGAGAACGGAAAAGACCAAGCCGAAAGTTGTCCACGTCAACCGCCTATGGAGGTACCACGGTCCGGGAAACTACTACACCTGGAACAACTACAGACACCCAGCAGCCGACGAAAACGCAAGGGACGTCCAGGACCGAGAGGAGTTCGACGACGACGTAGGCCTCCTGGACCTTTCAGCCGAGGGAGAGAACCTCCCGGCTTCGGCAGATGTTCCAGGGACACCCCAAGAAGCGGACGACGACGAGGCGCACCAAGAGACAGACGCGCAGGAGGCAACGAACAGAAGACAGAGACAACGCAGGCGTCCACAGCGATACGACGATTATTATGTTTTTGATTAATTCTCTTATGTTTGTACATAGTTAAGTGTGTGATCGGGACGATCACAATTAAGAGGGGGATAGTGTTGTGCTGGGGCTTCCCCGGCGACCATAGGCCTCTAGAAGGCTCCGGAGAAACGAGCAAAGGGCGGGGAGGAAGGCCGTCCGCGCCCCACGGGCGCGGCCAGGCGCCAGGCGGGAAGTGTTGCCAACTCGCATATATTTTTGCTACATGTTCTTGTATGATCTGAAATATACTGTAATATTCTAGACTGTACTGTTCTGGATATATATAGGAGAAGAGGGCGAGAGAGAGTCAGTCCCAGTCATAGTAAGCTAGTGGTAAGTGAAGAGTCAGAGTGAAGTGTACTACTAAAAAAGAATATTAAACTACAGAAACTGTGCAAAGTGTTTACATATCTCCCTCCCACGGAGTCTCCTGACGGCGACACGGAACCCAAGTAACACGTCCGGCATAACAACATTTGCATTTTTCATTCAATTGCGTTATTTGTGTGAGTACCACAGTTTTGGGGTCTGAAAACTGATAAATGCAATGTTCTGATTACGATAATCTGTCATTACTATAAAAAAAGTCGGTTCACCCATGGAGGAAGAATACTTCCTCCAAAGGTTCACCCGAGTCTGAAGTGTGCATTATCGCGCAACGGCAACCTGCAGCCACATGGCGTCTGATTTCGTGTATGCCTACCACGGAGGTATACCTCGATCATGATGCCTACGCATAGTAAACATAGTAAACAGTCGTCAGTGTCAATAATGTGCAGGCAACAACAACAAATACCGTCAATTATAGTCGATTATGAGTTAAAAGACTTAGCAATAAGACTTACCAATAAAATCCACGGGATTTACCTATGATCTACATAGATCCTGTTGCCCGCCTCCATATTCATTTGTGTTTTGTGTTTGTCATATTTGTTCTTGAATGATATGTTGTGGATGTAGCATTAAAACGTTTACTATGCAATTACATACTGTATTTTTAATTTCTTTTAAATATCTTACTGCAAAAAACGTAGACCAAAACTATTTAGGGTCACTACGCTGCAAAGAAATTAGTTCTGCGATGAAAACATAAACGTTGTGGAATAGTAAACATTTTAGTGACCAGCTGGACGGTCACTATTTCTGGTCAGTAAAGATATCATCTCTCTTATCATCTAGTATAGCTATAACATACTTAGATCGATACCCTTGAATCCGCTATCGTTATCCCAGACTGGACGATATCGGTTACAATATCCTGCTTTCTTTCCGCCACTCATGATGACGGACAATGCTCACAACGCTCTCTTGAGTAACGTCGCCTCCGAGGAAAACTGATCAAATGTTTTAAAATACTTAAGGTTTCACGAATGTAGACAAATCAAAATTGTTTGTGATCGATGACACTTGCGAACGAAGAACAATGGCATAAAACTCAAATGTAGACAAGTAAATTCAGACCACCAAATTTTTCTTCACGAACGTTGTAGTGCGAGAATGGAACAGCCTATATATAAGCTCCCACCTTCAGTGGTCCAGTGTAACACGATTGATTCCTTTAAAAACAAGCTCGACCGTCACTTCCTTGAACTTAATATTAACTAGAGTTAAAATGCAAAGTTTTGGAGTTTTGGGTATTTCGTTGGGGATATACCCCAATGGAGGAAGGCGGTGCATGCCGCGCAACCACCCAGACGGCTGGGAGAGAGATGCCCAATTCTTTCAAGAAGGAGGCCCAACAACGGGGCTGAGGGTGTCGGAAAGAGCCCATCTTTCCACTCCCATGGCACCGGACAGGTCTCGAACCCATACGCCTCCAGCATCCCGCAACGAGCGCAAGGCGGAGACTACCACGGGACCACGGGAGCCCCCCATATAATCAATCCTGTATCATTCGTGTCCACGATCAACACGAGATAGAGTTGCCATACCGGTTCTTACAGTAAGATAGGTATTCTATTTTCTCGTTTGAATGAATTATACTGCCTCTCTTTGCAATAACGAGCACATTATCTAAACGATCCCAGTTCCCCAAAGAATCCCACAAAATAGCTTTCTTTCTTGACACCCCTCACGGAGCCTCGTTTTACTAACCGATTTGGGGAAAAACATCCCAAGGAGTTGCAACACTGTGGACAAGGGGCATCACGGATTATGGAGATTGCCCATATGATCTCCACTCCACCTAGGAGCAGCACCAGGGACCTCTCGGTTGTGAGGCGACTCAGGCGAGCACTATATAGCTACTACAGAGCCCCGTCTGCACTACGGTGTGTACGTGTGTGTGTGTGTGTGTGTGTTGAGGCAGCAGGAATGTGAGAAGGAAGTGGGGGAGGTAGGGGTACGTAATTGCCGTGAAGTGAACTGAAACGGACAGACTTGGGGACATGATGTCTGCGTCGCCTCAAATGAGTATTTTATTCTGCTAACGTATGTACCTCTGCCTCACCAGCCGTTCCTCGCAGTATAGTCCAGGAAAATTAGCATTTTTGGGGGAAAAACCAATGTTTTTTTTTTTTTTCTTATATTTGGCAGACTTTGCAGATTTGGGACAGTTTCCATCCCTCAGATGGGTGCAACCCCCTTTTCTGGGGAACTCCCCCACCCCCTCCCTTTGGAGGGTACAATTCTCCATATAAACTGTTTTTCCTCCAAAGCGGTGCATCGCACAGATAAAAGGTATATAGGGACTAAAGAAATAAAACATTAAATTATGCACAAGTTCATCTCTATGTCTTTTATCTCTAAATATTATAGTTTTTTGCGCAAATAAGCCCGAAAATAGGAGACGCATTTTCGCCTATATCAGCATTTCCCAACCTGGGAAAAATTTCCCCCAAGGGGGAAATTTGAGGATTCCAGGGGGGAAATTTAACCTGAGGGAAATATTAATTACTATTATAGCAATTAGTTGACTGAAAAAAAATAGCAGAATGCGGCTATTGACTATTGAATCTATATGAGTAATATCAAGGGGACAGATGTAATAGGAAGACCCCCAGTGAGTTGGGAGGATAGAGTTGAGGAATACATGAAAGAGAGGGGTGAAAGAGGGACGCGAGGATTTAATTAATTAGATGTGCGAGAAATGTTTGTTTGGAGAGGGAAAACTGGAGACTCTGCTGTCATGGCCACCCCCTTGGAGGGAGTTTCCGACGGAAACGGGGCATTGTGTTATTTAGCAATTTTTTGGGGGGGGCTACTATTTGATTATTATGTTATTTGTGTTATTAGGCAAGTGAATTTCGTGTTTTTGCTACTTTTTTCCCTGTCCACATGAAGGGGGAAATTCGGATAGTTGAACTGTATGAAGGCGGAAACGGCAGACAAAAGGTTGGGAACCACTGGCCTATATGTAAAATAATGCATTTCGCCCTTACATTTCATTTAATAACTCTTAAACAACTAATTTGTCTTCAAAATCTACAATATAGATGACATTGTTCCATGAAGATTCCTCTTTCATTTGGTATCCTTGTTTTGCTCAAAATATTAAAAGAATGACGCAAAAGAAACTAACAGAAGAAACTGTAAATCCACAGAAAAGAAATCGATATGGATATATCTCGATTTCTTTTACATCATAAGCTTTACTATTAAATTCATATTAAAAGAACTTGTAAATAAAATAATACCGTGCATATTTCTATCTTAATATGTGATTAACATAGGTGATTTTTTTTTTTTTTTTAGAGGAGACTGAAATTATTTGCAGAAGTGTATGAAATTAAATATTTACCATGGCCTCAAGAAACGAGATGTGTTTTTGCTGCCATAAGACATTAAGTGAAGGTGAAACTGTGAAAGTGAAAGATGGTATCCATAATTTAAGACGTGTTAGTAAAATCCAAAATGACGGTAATTTTGAAATGCTACAGAAAGTTGACACTGTTGACGTGCATAAAATATGTAGACGTGAGTACCTAAAAGAGAAGAATATAGCCAGAGATGTAAAAATGAAAAGAGAAAATTCACAAGAAACACAGCAGACCATGAGATCACAAGAAAATTTTTACTTCAAAAGCAAATGGTTGTTCTGTGGTGATATATGTGATATTGCATTAGAAAAGAAAAGGAATGTGCACAAACACAGAACAATTTGGGAAGTTAGAGTTCTGCATTTGAAGAAAATTTCAGACTTTGCTAAACAAAGAAAAGATGAATGGGGTGAGAAAGTATTCAAACGAGTTAACAGTGTCTTATGTCTTGTTGCTGAAGAATCACGTTATCATGAAGTGTGCACGACATCATCATCTTTACAAAGAGGACGTCCAAAGGATGAGCATATTGACAGTGCTTTTGAAAAAGTGTGTAGGTGCATTGGCGATTCAGAGGACTGTTAATTCACTTTACATGATTAATAAGAAATCTTGAAGAAAATATGCCAGAAAGTTCATCTGTAACAGAGAAAACATTGAAAAATAGATTAATGAACACAAATGGAGATGGAGATGTTCTTTCTTATGAAGAAAAGACCAACAGTAGTTTTTTTTTTTTTTTTTTTTTTTTTACAGCAAAGGAGACAGCTCAAGGGCACAAAAAAGTAAACATTAATAAAAAAAAGCCCGCTACTCGCTGCTCCTAAAAAGAATCCAAAGATCCGTGGTTCTGGACTACAATTGATCAATACATGGTACACAGAGAGAGAGAGAGAGAGAGAGAGAGAGAGAGAGAGAGAGAGAGAGAGAGAGAGAGAGAGAGAGAGAGAGAGAGAGATGAAAGATTAAGAATTGTAAAAACTGCAGCAACAGTAATTCGTGAGGATATTAGAACAAGTCCTTACAATATCACAGATTATATCCAGATATTACGGACTTTATGTAGAATGCAGAAGATGTAGTCCCTGAGACATTGCGTGCCTTTTTAGAACTAGTCATTCAAAAAGACAAAAAGAGTGAAAAGGGAAAACCAGAAAAGAAGTGTACAGCAATTGCCCATGCAGTAATTGCTGCAACTCGTCCACGATAATTTTTGTCCTGCTTATTGCTTGGTTTGGCTGTGTATTTATTTCTGAAAACTGGCTCTAGCACCATTGTCAACACAGTATCGAACTTTGGATATTGTTCAGGCTATAATGATGTCACATTGTTTGAGTCATCTGCTACAACTTCTTGGAAACCAGATGTTGAAGGAGATTCATTTTGTCAGTATATTTTTGATAATGCAGACTTTAACACTCAAACCTTGACTGGCAAAGGAATATTTCATTCAATGGTAGGAATAAAGTGCAAAACTCCATCAAGAACTGTAAGAACTCAGGATTTATTTTTTACTTACAGTAAAACGAGTCTTCTACTTTCCGGTTTGTTTCCGAAAAGCAAAAATAATATAGAAGAAAACAAGGATACCAAATGAAAGAGGATCGGGCTTATTTGCGCAAAACTATAATATTTGCAAAAACTATAATATTTAGAGATAAAAGACAAAGATGAATTTGTGCAGAATTTTTTTATTTTTTTATTTCTTTGGGCCCTATACCTTTTATCCGTACGATGCACCTCTTTGGAGAAAAAAAAATGAATATGGGGAATTGTACCCTCCGAAGGGGGGGGGTCCCCCAAAAAAGGGGGTTGCACCCATCTGACGGAGGGGAACTCTTTAGATCTTTGTTTTGTGACCCTTGAGGAGTCTTTCTACCAAATATAAAAAAATAACTTATTATTTTTTCCCCTATGTGGCCTCTTTTCGTCTAATTTGGCTGGACTAGTATACATCTGACCACGGAACACTGTACCCATCTACTTCCATATGAGACTGATAGCATTATGTTTTCAGCGTCCGCTCCCTACCCTAAGCCTAATGCTACTACTTTTCCACACACACACACACACACACACACACACACACACATATATATATGGACCGGTTTTCATCTGACCTTGCTCACCCGCAGGTGGTGTTCTTGAGAGCTACCGCGGAGAGTCAGCACGCCGCTGTCCCCAGAGGTTGTCTTGCTCACGCGGGATGAGCATCGTACGAATCCAAGGGAGCAGGATGGCGTCTCCACCTGAAGATTTTGAAGAGTTTGAAAACGATAGTCACGGTACGTTTCTTTAAGACAAAATTTTATCAGTTCAAAATATATATTGTGATAACAGGATTAACCTGTTCAGGAATGGGTGGCATATGGGAGCAATACTTACCGGATTAGATTTGTTAGGGAAATAAAGAGCCGAGGTTAGAGAAAAGGCCTCACGAGTGACAAAACTTTGTTGTTACTAATTACTTACTACTTATTAGTGTTCTGTATTGCCCGCCCGCGCTGAATGTTGCCCGATGAGTTCTGCAACAGAAACACTCAGTGATATTTCTTACTGTCAAACTATTTACAAAGAAGAAAGCTTCCAATGTATGATGATGATACAATAATAATAATATTAGTAATGATATTAACAATTATTATTATTATAATTATAGGTATTCTTCTTATTATTATTTTTCTTCTTCTTCTTCTTATTATTATTATTATTATCATTATTATTATTATTATTATTATTATTATTATTATTATTATTATTATCACTGAGTGAAGGAGGAGGAAGGAAACACGGGTGTGTTTGAGATGAGTTTTATTCCCGACTAGTTTCGCTTTCGCTTCTTCCGGGGAACTGACTTAAGTTCCTCTTCCTTCACTCAACTTGTCGAAAATGTTTTAACATTATTATCATTATTATTATTATTATTATTATTATTATTATTATTATTATTATTATTATTATTATTATTAACATAATCGATTATACCCCCGCCAGGACAGGGGCTTCGGCTCACAACCGAGAGAGCCCGGGTTCGATTCCCAGGCGGAGTGGAAAAATTTGGACGGCTTTTCCGATACCCTACGCCCCTGTCCACCCAGCAGTGAATGGGTACCAGGTATATCGGGGGGGGGGGGGGGTTGTGTCCCGTCTCCTGGGATCTGTTCCCTTCTCCTATAATTCCTTGCCCTTCTGTCTCTCTCCGGCATATGACCTGCGCCGACTAAACGAAACTTTCCAACTTTCCCCGCCAGGACCCGAACCACAGCCTGCTGCGGTTGAGTCCTGGATGGGGTATACTCAACCTGTCTTTCTTTGACCGTTAGCATCATTATTATTACTAGCGAGTGAGGCTTACTGTGCTCCCTTTAGCTACTGCTAACGCCTCCGTGGTGAAGTGGTTCATGAACATGCCGATAACCCTATAATCCTCAGGCCCGGGTTCGAATTCCGGCCCAGGCAGTCGGCGTGTGACTCACCCAACTGCTCATCCTATCTTTCGGGCTGACCGACAAATGGCGCCTGGAGAAACCTGGAGAAGGCATACTGTAATAACTCGGATGTCACACCTGCCAGGTGTCCCTAGGTAGTGGATTCTTACCCACCACACAGGCGACGGAGATGAGCACCGAAGCCACGCACAGTTACAGCGTATGCCCCCAACTTTACAATTACTAAGCTGTTAAGTAAACAGCCATTCCAATATATACTACAAAAAAGCATTAAAGCATGCGGTATAAATTTCGAGTCAATGGCCTTATGTTGCATGGGGATAGATCATGAACACTGAATATGTGACCACTCATTGCCTCAGATATTAAAAGGTATCAGTCGATATTACACACACACACACACACACACACACACACACACACACACACACACACACACACACACACACACACGCTCCGGTGGCTCAATCGGTAGAGCGCTACCCAGAGATCTACATAAGAGCCTTGCTCAAATCGTAAGGGTACTTGCTGGCGATTGCGAGTCTAACTCGTGATCAGGCCGTGGTGAAACACACACACACACACACACACACACACTGTCAGGCTCCGGCCTAGCAGGTTGAGGTTCGAGCCCCGCTCAGGCCGAGTTTTATTTCCTGATTAGGAGCAGTTACTGCCCTCTCCCCCCTTTGAGCAAGGAGGGTGTGTATGATGTGTGAAGACTCTTCCAGTACTCGGAGATCGACTATAATGAGCTTAGTCTAATTGGAAGGGTACTTGCTGGCGATCACGAGTCCAGCACGTGATCAAGGCCGTGGTGAATCAAACACACACACACACACACACACACACACACACACACACACACACACACACACACACACACACACCTCCTTTATTATGGCGATTAAGACTGGCTATACTCCCAAAATAACTTTTCCCGTATTGTATACCTGAGAACATGGTAGGAATTTTTGCAACTCTTGCTGCATGGTGTTGGACACTGAAGACGTGAGATTTGGCTGAAAAATAATCTGTCGCCAGTGGGTCTACAGATGCTGCGTTCACCACTTTCTATTTAGTTTAATATTTAATTTTTTTTTTTTTATAATTATGATCGTTGTGACTAATGACGAGTGTGTGTGTGTGTGTGTGTGTGTGCTCATTTATTTAAAAAAAATATATATTGTGAAAAAATGGTGTTTCTATCCATATCTTACTTAGGTGCCGAGATGCTGCCAGTCAAGGGACGCGAATCAGCGACTGAACGGCGGTTGCGACTCCTGAAGCAGGTGAGTCTTAGCGGCAACCAACACTTGCAGCCCATACTCTACACTGCTGGTTAGTTTTTTCTTCGTCGGCTAACTAGTTAGTGTCTTTGGGCCTTAGCCATCTGAAAGTTGATACGACATACGTAGTGTGTGTGTGTGTGTGTGTGTGTGTGTGTGTGTGTGTGTGTGTGTGTGTGTCATTACATCTGTACACATCCCTCAACTCCGCCAATAATCACCGTACATCGTCACTATCTTGCTCACTTTAGAGCATAAACAATGATCCTTCTTAACTCTAGGCAACAACTGTCTTGTAGCTCGGCTTTGTGATCGCGGCCTCGATGTCTCAGTTTTCCTGGCTCCAATACTTCCTGGCCTTCTCCGGCCCTCTCAGACATCGCCGTCAACAACAGTACCTGGCTCGGCACGGATATCACCCTCACCGCAGCTCAAAAGGACATGACAGGTAACGGCCGCCTTCCAGACAAACATCTGTTTCGGTTCAGAAACTTGTCATTATAAATCCTTTTATTTTGTTGACAAAAATAATTAGGTATGTAACAAACACAATGGCCATGTTTACCGCATATGGCTACTTTTGCCCCTTCAGACGGTATATGTATATATATATATATATATAT
This sequence comes from Eriocheir sinensis, assembly GCF_024679095.1. NCBI lineage: Eukaryota > Metazoa > Arthropoda > Malacostraca > Decapoda > Varunidae > Eriocheir > Eriocheir sinensis. Next base: position 95,963 of record NW_026110440.1, read on the forward strand.
ATATATATATATATATATATATATATATATATATATATATATATATATATATATCTATATCTATATCTATATCTATATATATATCTATATCTATCTATCTATCTATCTATCTATCTATCTATCTATCTATCTATCTATCTATCTATCTATCTATCTATCTATCTATATATATATATATATATATATATATATATATATATATATATATATATAGATCTATATATATAGCAGCGTGCATCAATACTTTGCCAAAGTATTTAATTTATGCTGCTAAAATTTCAGAGTGCTGTTAGCTGTTTGGTCTTCTGATAACATTAGGCATTCTTTGCTATAACTCCATAAACATTTTTTTTATGGTACCAGAATGAATGGTATAATCAAAGTTCCAGCTGTGGCGGCGTCCAAGACTCGAACCCACTTCCTCCACCGGCACGCTAACCACTCAGTCAGGGAATTAAACTCTCTCAAATAGTCATTAGCCAGCTAAGTTATCTGCATGTAACATGGTTCATCTAATTATTCTGCCTATCCTGGTTTCTTCGATAAATTTGCTAAGGTTACTGTTGTACCGTAATCAAGTCGCTGATGTACATGGTAAATGCAACCGGGCCAAAACCGACCCCTGAGGGACATAAGTGACACTAACATAATTTCATTTCAACAATTAATCTGACCCTCCTGCGTCTTGCCGTGTAGCTGCTGCTTAATCCATCTCCAAAATTCATTCACAATGCCATGTTTTTTCCCCATTAATTACCTTAATTTCTGGTAAGACAGCCTGTCAAATGCCAGAAGATAATATGTTGAATATTTAGCTTATTTCATGCAAAGCTTAGGAGAGACAAAAGGAAAAAAAGAACGCTACTCTTTCAGGATTCATTATAATTTTTCAAACATACATTTCTTTTCAGCCCTTAACCACTGCTCATAATTATCACCTCTTTGCAGGGAGCCTTGTGTCCCTGGGGTGCCTCCTGGGAGCGTGGTGTGTCGGTGCGGTGGGGACGCGACTTGGACGGCGATTATGCTTGCAATTTACAGCTATTCCTCTTCTTGTGGGCTCTATTGCACTTTCCCTTTCTACTAACGTCTACGTTATGCTTGGGGCGAGGTATGTTCTCAAGTGTACTATCATAACAAAGATCTTTGTTCTTATCACCCTTTTGTACGCGGTGATGAACTCTTTACTTGCACCTCAATCGAACGTCAGCAACTTAAACCATATCATACACGAGTGGTAATTCTGCTATCGTGAAACATCATATTATGTGGTTACGTACAATTATAATACCAAATGAATGGCTTTAACCTATTTAAGTTTTCCACACTAGACTGCTGCAAGGATTCGGCAGCGGGAGTTCTTCTGCGGCAGGAACTCTTTATGTGGTGGAAGTGGCTGACACATCGGTTCGAGGCGCCATGACAACAGTGTGCACTTTGGCCATAGTGTTGGGAGGTCTCTTTGTCGTAGGCGTCGGCTGTGTGCTACATTGGTACCACTTAGCCCTGGTGTGTGCCATTCCTCCAATTATTCTATTGATTGGAACTTTCTTCTTACCCAAGTCTCCCGCCATCTTGTTGGTACGTGGGAAGAGACTTGAAGCAGTAAGAACTTTGAGAAGACTGCGGGGTCCTTATGCAAATCTGCAATCAGAAATACAGATGCTAGAAATGAAGAATTCCTCCCAAACGACTGACTGGAAAAAGATTCTAAACCGGCGCACGGCCAAGCGATTGGCTGTAGTAGTGATGTTATTCGCTTTCCAGCACTTCTGTGGTAACTATGTGTTTATTGTTCACACTGCCCGGATCTTGGAGAAGGTGGGAGCTCCCTGGGACCCAGACATGGGCACCGTTCTCGTGACAGCTGTGAGACTTGCAGGAACGATGGTGTCCATTTTCTTAGTGGATCGAATGGGCCGCCGATCTTGCCTGGTTGCCTCACATGCGATCGCGTCTGCCTCCTTGGTCATGCTCGGGACCTATGTCTACCTGGCAGAGGGGGCACCAGACGAGAACACCTCGTTTTCAAGGTAAGTTTTGCTATATCACCAGGAAAGATTTTTTATTTGCAACATGGATTAGGTGAAATGTCTTCGTTAAGTACCTATACGAAAAAAAGCAAAAATATTAGATAAATACTAAATGTTGGAGATAAGAGATCAGTGGCTGGGTACCTTTTTGATCACGAAAAAATATACGGTATAGTTTAGTCTTTGACTTTTGTGTTCTGCTTCCGAGAGGAGGTGATTACTGACAGCGTATTATGATGGGTCCTAAATGAAGTGTGAATATGTGTGTGTGTGTGTGTGTGGGGGGGGGGGGGGGGGTATTCACCACGATTGGATTCCGTGCTCAACACGTGAGTGCTTGCCAGCATCCTCTCGGGGAGAGTTTTGGAGTTCGAAAACCTATCTATGGGTACTGCTGGGACCTTCACACACTATATCCCCAATCCCCCTTGCTTAAGGGGGAAGGTAGTCACTCTGAGCTCAGGCTCAGGCTTTAGGCTCGAACCTCAGCCTGGCAGGCCTGAGCTTGACAGAGAAGAGCCTTAGTACACCGTACAGCGAGTTTGTAGCTTAAGTAAACAATAGAAATCCACGAAGGAGATTCAGATACCATGAACTTTAAAAAGATTTTGTATGTATAGTGACGTTTTACTGATCTACCCTATTCCTTCGCGCAGCCTTGGGTGGGTGCCGCTTCTCTGTGTGGTGACGGCGGTGTTCGGAATCTTCTTAGGAGCCCATCCTGTACCCTACTGCCTCGCTGCCGAGTACTTCCCCACAAGTATTCGTAGTCAGGTAGGTGTTACTTTTCAGAAAAATTCGGACTTCATTCATGATCGAAATACTTTCATATTTTGTAATTGTGGTGTAAATTAATTACGTCAATCTATTACTGCATTCTTTCCTCATTTCCTCTATCTTTTCTAGACCTTTTCGATCTGCTACTCCGCTGCGATGCTGTTCTCCTTCCTGGTGCTGCAAGTGTACAGTCCAATGCAGGACGCGCTCACCCACCCCGGCCTCTACTGGTTTTACAGCGCCTCCAGCTGCCTAGCCGTGGCTTTCACGCTCATCTTTGTTGAGGAAACCAAAGGCAAAAATATTGGCTAATAAAAGGAGGAAGGATAACATTAAACAACGACGAATGTGAGCACCACCACCCTTGCACCAAGAAGATTATCAGCAACGCGTGTAATGATGTTGTGTGGAACCTTCCCAAAGAATCACTCATTTTTTTAGAATTTCAAAATACTTATTTGACAAATGATTTAGCCCTGCCAATGTGCTTTCTAAAATGGTGCATAACGTTTCCCTACTCCCAGTAGTTTCGTCGCTAGAGCTTCAAACGTAAACCCTGTCGAGAGCGATTTTGACGAACTCCAGGCATTTTGCCGTTTTTGTCTAGTGTGGCCTTGCTATTGCGTCTAGACGGCTGTAATTTGGCATGTAGCCCCTCTTGGTAATGTAGTTTGACCAAATCGGTGGATGTTTTGATAGCTCGATTCTAGGTTCGTTGTCGAGCCGTCACAATATAACCTGCTTTTCGGCCTTTTTGCCGCGATTTGGACGTCTTAGTTTTTTGCTTATAACCTTTTTATTTATTGAATATTTTTCAATTTTTCTATTTTAATTATTAATCTGTATTAAAAGAGCTTTCATTTGCCACCAAGCACGCCTTCCTATCTTCAGTAGATTTCGCTCGAGCTCGACCGGAAGTCGCGATGAACATTCGCCGAATCTGACTCATTTCAAACGCCGCTACGAAAAACCTTCCTGACGTTACAAAAAATAATATATTTGCATAAAACTTCATATATGAACATTTTAATATGTTGACTGTCTTGTATTAAAACCATTTTAAGATATCTATATAAAAAAAAGTTACTATTTTTATATAATCATTTCACTATATAAATCAACCTATATTAAGTGCCTTATTATATATACTCCGTCGATTGATATCAATAACTTTTCTGTAGCCCCAGAAATAAGGGAGTTATGGCGATTCGCACCAAAGCGGTTGATTTTTCAAAATTCGCGGCTTAATGAGAAGGGCGCCGCAAAATCAAGAGAAAGACGTCCATTACTTGAGATGTTTCTGATTATTTTAATTAATCTCCATTATTTTATTATATTATATGTTTTTTTATACTATATGTTATTATGTCAATATGTATGAAGTACGGAATTGTCGTCGATAGTTATCCCATTCATTATTTTGTTTCACTCCTCTTTATCCCGAGACGCAATAGAGTGGCTTATTCCGATTACAAGGCTGTAAATAATATTATATATAACTAAGGTTTCATCTTTATCAAGCCAAAGGCATACTTGGGGTCGTGTTTGCTACAGCTTCCCCTTCCCAGTATTCTGCAACCTCTCACTGTGTCTGCAGCGCCGTTCGGTGGAAGTACGGTATGTTTAATGAATTACACACTTGGATTATTATTTATTTTTACGTCGCGGCCTATTGCGCCGTTAGGTTTTTTCCCTGCACGTGGAATGTGTGCCTCCATTCCAGAGACAATCACCACACACAGAGGGCTCTCTTTCCTGGAAGCAGTGATCATTCCACGGGAAATCGGAAAAGTGCATCCTCAGGTCTTCCCACCGAGCTGAAGCAAAATGCCAGAAACATCGACTTTTCTGTGGGTCCAGAGGCTGTACAGGAGCGATAGGACAGGATACAGAAATAAGGTTGTGATCGGAGGAGCCCAACGGAGAGAACAGTTTGACAGAGTAAGCAGAAGGGTTAGAGGTAAGGAAGAGGTCTATAGTCTATCGATTTTTAACTTGAGCCCTTGGGAGCGACTCCGGGATTCCCCACGAGACCGCGCTGGTGCCACATCACTCCAATACTCTCCTCAGAGAGTCTCTCTCTCTCTCTCTCTCTCTCTCTCTCTCTCTCTCTCTCTCTCTCTCTCTCTCTCTTGCATGGCTGCAGGGCGCGAGTGGGATCTACTTGAGTTGTCCATTGTGGCGGAACGCTGAATGGTGTGGCGTACTGCCTGCTGCCAAGGTCCGTCAGGCGGCACCGTCGCATAAGCCACGTTGCAAAGTGATATGGAAGGTTTACTGAGTCGTTGTCTTTCCCTCTAATCCCAGGCCATTCATAACACCATGCAGTCGTATTATGAAAAAATATATATATATATATATATATATATATATATATATATATATATATATATATATATATATATATATATATATATATATATTTTTTTTTTTCTATAAATAGATAACGTACAGACTAACAGTGAGACAGATCGCCATGCAGGTCATCGCTAGATCTATAAAAATGGGGGTTTCTCCATGCCAAGCCACAGGGCTCAAGTTAGAGTCGATGGGCCTGACTCAAGAGGGTCGGGAATACGTGTAGGGTGCCGGACCAACTTCTCTAGATCACTGAGGAGAGCAAAGTTGTAGGCTTGCTCACCAGGCTGGTCGGTGAAAAAGGATGAAATCCAAAGCTGGTGGTGAACATTGAAATCTCCTAGGATGGAGATTTCAGCGAAGGGAAAGTGGGTCAAGATATGCTCCACTTTAGAGTTTTAGTAGTCGAAGAATTTCACATAGTTGATATAATTAGGTGAGAGATAAACAACACATATGTATTTAGTAATAGAATGACAATGAAGTCTTAGCCAGATGGTGGAAAATTCAGAAGAGTCAAGGTCGTGGGCACGAGAACAAGTGATGTTGTTGCGCACGTAGGCGCAACATCCAGTTTTGGATTGAAATTTAGGACAGAGTTAGAAGGAGGGAACACACGATAGATTACTGTCAGCAGCCGCCGAGACCTGTGTTTCGGTGAGAAAGAGAAGGTGAGGTTTAGAGGAGGAGAGATGGTGCTCCACGGAATGGATATTGGTACGAAGACTGCGAATGTTGCAGAAATTAATAAGAAAGAGGTCTGAGAAGTTATCAAGGCACCTTTCAAGTCGGCAGCCAGAAGGGGAGTCCTCCCTGGGGAATTTGTGGACCCCCCCCAGGCGGGGACTCCGAGGCTCTGTTAATAAAGTACGCCATTTTGTATTTGTAAAATTTGGGGAAATGGTGTGTATATTGTGTGCATGTAGTGTGATGTGGAAATAGAAAGGATCTGTCTTTATGGCGGGCACACACGGTCCGGCCTGGCCCGTCCGGCCGATAAAAGTGGGTGGGGCATCGTCGGCACATCGTGAGGCACACACACGGTGTGGCGGCCTCATGAAAAATCAACTGTCGTGCCACCGCGGCGATACCATGGAGCCGCTTCCTGAAGCTGACCTGTATCATGCAGGGGTGTGGAGTCGGAGTCGGAGTCGGAGTCGAGGAGTCGAGGAGTCGGCTACTTTTGGCCGGAGTCGGAGTCGGAGTCGGAGTCGGAATTGGAGTCAGAGTCAGGTCGGAGTCAGAGTCGAGGTGAATTGAGTCAGAGTCGGAGTCGGAGTCGGAGTCGGAGTCGGAGTCGGTAAAAATATGAGCGACTCCGACTCCTTTACGTGCTAATTTTTTTAGTAAAGATTTCACTTCATGGAGATTCTTACAAATTGGGAGAAATTGACGTTTTGGAAGATATGTCCAATCAAACAGTCTGCGGGAATATTGGTATTTTTAATATTTTTTCATGCTTTTTATTTGTATTTCTTGAGGATATACCTAAGGAAGGAGGGCGGTAACATGCCGCAACAACCACCTGACAACAGATAGTACAGGTATCCTTTTGCCATATTTTATGGTGTTTTGCATGAGCTAATGTGTATATTTAATTCTATCATGGAGGATAATTGCTAATTGATATCCAAGGCTGGTAAAAAAAAAAACAATATATATATATATATATATATATATATATATATATATATATATATATATATATATATATATCATACTGTAAAAAAAAAAAAAAAAAAAAAACGGAGTCGGAGTCGGAGTCGCAACCTTCAAATTTCCTGGAGTCGGAGTCGGAGTCGCAACATTTAAATTTACTGGAGTCGGAGTCGGAGTCGGAGTCGCAACATTTAAATTTCCTGGAGTCGGAGTCGGAGTCGGAGTCGCAACATTTAAATTTACTGGAGTCGGAGTCGGAGTCGCAACATTTAAATTTACTGGAGTCGGAGTCGGAGTCGGAGTTTTGAAAATCCGACTCCACACCCCTGCCTGTATGGCACCTGATCTTTTAGATGCTTCAATTTTTTTCATCTCTTTTCTGAAGGAACTGCGCGTATTATTCAGTTTCTTTTTCACCATATCGCAGTCTGCATCTTTAATTTTCTCCTTCATTTTATTGACAAGCATCTCGTATGCTGCATTTTTCATGTCTGTTTGCATATGATTTATGCCTCACATTCCATAAGCATGGCTGTCCCTTATAAAGTTCTATAAAGTCCACCCAGAACTCCTTATCTAGCCAAACGTCTGACATTTCAATTGCAGAGACCCTACGTAGTACGTGTTGCAAATGTTTACACGGCGGCTGCCAGTGACGCTGATTTCCCGCCTCAAGGCCGCGCCAAATGAGCCAAACACGCGGTGAGGCGTGAGGCCGCGCCGGAGGGATTTTCAAACACAGACCGACGGCCATCCGGCCACTTCATGAGCCCAGGCCGGACGAAATACACCCACACACACGGACAGAAGGCCTTTAGCCCCGCCCACTTTGAGCCGGCCGGACGGGCCAGGCCGGATCGTGTGTGCCCGCCAATAGAAAGCATGCTGAACTACTCTCTGGTGTTGATGAGACAATAGGGAAACGGAAAGCGAGGACATAGGAAGGGTCTTTGGAGAGCTTTACGGCCGTATTCTCAGTGATTCTCTTCCCCCTTCCCGCGAGGAAACGAGGCTTCGTGGACCAAACGGTATGCTCAGTGACGAGGAGTGTCTTTGATGCAGCGCGCGAAGCGGCGAGCGGGAAAGAAATGAAATACTTCTCTTGACGAAGAGGAGGTGAAGGCCCGCTCTTCGCTAATATCTTCGCACATTTAATGCTTTATTACAACATTTTTCCATGTTGCTGTATTATTAATTGGGTATAAGAACAATTTAAATTTTCTAGGCCTTATATAAAAAGTCATACAATGCGAGAAACATTATTTTTTTCTGTTTATTCAAGACTTCACGGTTCCCATGATAATTTAAGCCAACACTGGAACGCACCTCCAAGCCAGCATGCCCCTACCCTTCAGACTCAACTATTCACAACAGTTCTCCTTTTTAAGCGTTTGTAGGGCGTGCACTTCAAACCATAAGCATGAAGATTGCTGGGACAAATTTAAAAGTGACGGACTGACAGGTAGGCTTCGGCCTCCGGGCGAATGTTTCACAAGTCTGTATGAATATGTGGTGCTATGTGGTACTCCGTGCTGGGCTTCCCACAGCCAATCTCCAAACTCGTGACGTCACCTGTGGGTGGAGCTTAGCAAAGCTCAGCAATATAGATGATACCATTTTCCACCCACTGATAGGAGCTCTAAAGCTAGTTAAAAATATATTTATAAGGGAGAAATAACGAAGGGAGAAAGAGATCTCATGGAACAGGAGGAAAATAAAGAAAATAAAAGCAGTTTATTCTAACGAGGTCTCCTAAGCTCCGCCCACAGGTAACGGGACGATATCAGAGCGAAGCAAACATAGCCACAGATACCAACCAATTAAACCCATCAATGTAAATTTTCTGCTATATATAGTGTCTGTCACTGTATCAAGCACTGCTTACATAAGTACTTGCCACACAATATTTTCCATTATAGAAACAAAAATTTAAAATGCATTAATGTTTCGGTTTTCAACGTTTGTTTGATTTGCAGTAGTACCAACACTACACGGAAAGATTGTTCGAAGGGGGAAGAGAAACTAGGGTTTGAAAATATCTCTTCACGGAAACACACTCTCTAAGCGACGCTTCGACGAAGAGGGAAGAGCTTCACTGAAAATTCCGCCGTTAGCACCCTCCACGCTTCCCATAAATACCTCACGGGGAGTAACTGATGCCCGTTTCAGTAGGTGTCTTCCTACCTATCTACCTACTGTTACTGAATGCTGCGAGCTCTCTGGCTTACTAATGGCTGTACCTCTTGGCATGGATAATATTAAGCATGATCACGTACTTTACAAATAAGACAGTTTGGAAGTTAGAGAGGGTAATGGCGTTACCGTAAAGGGTTGTGTTGTCCCAGCAGAAGTGATTGAGAGCTATATGTTGAGTCCCTCCGGCAAGAGGCTCACATGGTAGGCAGATTTACAGGCAATGAAGGCCGACGTCCTCGGCGTGTCACAATGATGGGTTATGTAAGAGTTTCCCGCTGCATAGGCAGAAGGACTGGAAAGATAATACACATAACAGTTTAGTCTAATTCGCAGTAAGTGAATTACTATGAACAAATTCAGATTTTTGTAAGAATTTGTTTCATTTAAAATTAATAAAAACATCTCTAACATGGCTTAATTTGCACTCACAGACCTAAGCTACAACCTGCAAAACAGCGACTGTGTGAACATAGGTAAAAGTTGTAAGAACAACACGCCCCTTGAAAAAGATGGGCCACCCATATCACGGAGTACTACCATTGAAGTCATGAATGACTGAGCAGGTGTTACTGAAATACAAAAACAGCGTAGTGAAGTCTTCAGACGCTTGAAATGCACAGAAAAGAAACATTTAATATCACATTTGAAACTTTTCTGAAGGTTTGCTTCAATACATTTGTAGGCCCACAATGAGGTTAATTAATAGAAACGATTCTTGTAACGACCTAATTTGACAGGCCAGTAGGTGCCGTGTCGTGGAGGGGAAGAGGCACGGCAGGAGAGGGAACAGCCGGCCTCTGTTTGGGCGCGGTAACCTCCTGTTTTGTATACAAGTACCGAATCCTAATGCTGGGCTGGTTAGGTTTGCAAGCGTTCCATGTTCACCAAACTATAATACTCAAGATATCTTATATTAACAACTAAGGGTTCTGTCAGGTTCATGATGGTCTCGAGCAACATGAATGGAGTACTCCTCGACTTCCTTCCACGGGCGTCGGTTGAGGCTGAACAATGGGCGGTATGTTTAGCGTAGAGGGATGAGATGCATCAGCTGGTTGGGGTACCCTGTCGAGCCGTCCTGGCTCAGCCATAGCAGAGGGCACTCCACACCACCACTCACCAGCCTCCCACTTCACTCCTCCCTCCGCCCCGAGCCTCAAGAGGGGAAGCGAGCGAGGCGTGCCAGAAGTTGCCTGACGTCCTTGTCGTGTGGCCCTGATCGTTAACGGCCTCATCGTGACCTCATCTTTCCTGCATTACAGACACCCTCAGCCTGCGTGTGCCCCAAGGTATGTGTGGCTGCCAGAGCTTTAAGTGAACTGATGTTTTGAAGAGACGTCAAGGATGCGTCATCTCTTGGACGCTGGGGTTCGTGCATGTGGGCGTGAATGGCCTCTAGACTTCGATCTCCACAGCTCCCTCCCAGCCAGTGTCATGCTAAATGATAATTCATGAAATACTATTATTTTATATCTTAAGAAAGTATCAGTGAAGAAACTGTTATAAGGTAGAAGTAGCAGTCGTGAAACTGTGCTTTGAGACAATGATTTCGCTCCTGTCCGTGGTGTCAGTAAGGCGCCGCCTGTCGGCTGCTGACGTCGTATTCAAACACCACGACAGGAATATTTGGTCGGGCCGCCCTGTGAGCCTCCTGAGCAGCGCATCCGAGGGGGACTGGGGTACTACGCCATGGCTCGAACCCATTTTCCCCTACTTGCTTTGTTTTACTTCACCTTCCGTTAGAAATGAATACCCAGAAATTATTTCCTTAGGGCCATGCCTTGTCACTCGCGAGAATATAAGCCATCCTTACATCGTGAAGATACATACGCCACTGGTCTTCCCACTTGTCTTCCCTTATTGTTCTTTCCCTCATCTCTGACCTTTTTCCAACGTCAGTGTTTCACACAAAATAGAAGAACAGCATCTCATACATGCGTATACTTGGGAAGGATAAATTTCTACAACGGATATTTTGAAGTGTTCAGCCGCAGGGGTCGTGGAGTCACTGTCACAGCACCGCAGGGGACGACCTAGACCCACCAAAGACACGTTCCCTGCTCTAGCGTCTCGTTCGTTAGTCAGAAAACTGTCCTAGACCTGGTCATTGGTTGAGCCTTCGACACATCAAGGAAACCAGGAGCCTGGACGAAAATGACGTCATGAAAGGCACTAAGCGGCGACCCCTTGACCTTTAGGAGTGCATGGGTGGGAGGTCGTCGGATCATAAACTCTGTCACCTTCCCCCTCGCTCCTTCCCCCGCTCCACCACTCCACCTCCCGTGGCGCTTCTCGCGTTGCCTTGTCAGGTAACGAGTGACCCTTTACCTTGGAGTGACCGTTGAAAAATTTGCTTTCCTTTTCAGCCATGTAAATAACTCTTATCTGCGTGACTTTTAGCATCACATCATGTGTGTGGGTGGCTGATTATGATGGGTAGTACATGTGCAGCGGTACTGGTAAATTTGATGATGATAATAATAATAATAATAATAATAATAATAATAATAATAATAATAATAATAATAATAATAGCAACAACAACAATGATAATGATAATGATAATAACAATAATGATAATAATAGTAGTAATAATAATAATAATAATAATAATAATAATAATAATAATAATAATAATAATATAATGACTATTTACTTATTGTTTTTTTTACATCCCCGCCTATAGCGCCAGTAGGCTTTCTTCAGGGGCCAGACGGTCGGCCTGCCCGTCGTGGCGTTATGCTGGCTCATGCCGCCCCGAACTCATTCTTGATTCACTGGACGGTTTCTTCTAGAGTCCGGGTTGATAGGTGGTCTTCTGGACAGCATGTGGGTAGTCTTAGCCACTCGGCGGTGACTGAAAACCCCTCAGGTGGTAGCGTCAGGATTCGAAATGACGTTGCCCATGGCGTGGTGAATGTGAGCCCAGCACGCTAACCACTCAGGCACCGCCTAGTTGTTGTTATTGTTGAAAATACACGAGTCCGTATTCCACTGCATCTGCTTATTACCAGTCGTAATAGATTGGTCTAAAACAACTATGTGGAGCCTAATCGGTTTCTCTTTGCATCTTTATGATCAAACAAAACCATCCAAATTCAACGGTCTTTCAGTTCACGAAGTGTCATATGTTACCTATCACACCACGGACACTAAAATTATGTCTATAAAATGTGCAGCATTTAATTCGTTAGATTTTTACTCCAAGTCGTGATTATATGTATATATTCTATTACTTTATATTAGCCGTTCATTACACGCTTGCTGGGTATAATGTAATAACTAAAATATATATCTCTCTCTCTCTCTCTGTTTACTTTTCCGTCACCGGTGTTTTGCAGGGCAGCTTCTCGCGCGGAGGATGGCCCGTCACGTGCTGCCGCTGGTGCTGCTTGTTGTGGCTCTGGTGGTGCGGCTCATTCTGTCCGCGCCTCTCCACGAGCCCGACCGCGACATGACCCAGGTGAGGGCTCTTCATAGCACCTCAACAGGTGTCCTAAGACTACGTCGTATTACCGAGCCCCATTAATTTATTGACTAACCCTATAGCTGGTATTTAGTCCATTAAGTTAGTTACCTAGCCCCTATAAATTAACCTAGTCCAACTAAATTTGTAGTTTAGCCCAGTTAAGATAGTATCCTAACCCCATTAAATTATTAACCAAGCCCACTTAATTGATAATATAGCCCCATCAAAGTGGCAACCTAACCCCACTAGAATATTAATCTAGCCCCACTAAATTGTAAACCTAGCCCCACTTAACTGTTAACCCAGCCCCACTAAATTGTAAACCTAGCCCCACTAAACTGTTAACCTAGCCCCATTAAACTGTTAACCTAGCCCCACTAAACTGTTAACTCAGCCCCACTAAACTGTTAACCAAGCTCCACTAAACTGTTAACCTAGCCCCACTAAACTGTTAACCTAGCCCCATTAAACTGTTAACCTAGCCCCACTAAACTGTTAACCTAGCCCCACTAAATTGTAAACCTAGCCCCACTTAACTGTTAACCTAGCCCCACTAAACTGTTAACCTAGCCCCACTAAACTGTTAACCAAGCTCCACTAAACTGTTAACCTACCCCCACTAAATTGTAAACCTAGCCCCACTAAACTGTTAACTCAATTTCACTAAATTAAACCTAGCCCCACTAAACTGTTAACCTAGCCCCACTAAACTGTTAACCTAGCCCCACTAAACTGTTAACCCAGCCCCACCTAAATTGTTAACCTAGCCCCACTAAACTGTTAACCAAGCTCCACTCAAACTGTTAACCTACTCCCCACTAAATCGTGTGTAAACCTAGCTCCCACTCAAACTGTTAGCCCCACTGTAAACCTAGCCCCACTTAACTGTTAACCTAGCCCCACTAAACTGTTAGTTTTCCTAGCCCCACTAAACTGTTAACCTAGCCCTCAACCAAACTGTTAACCTCAGCCCCACTAAATTGTTAACCTAGCCCCACTCAAACTGTCAACCTAACCCCACTAAACTGTTAACCAAGCTCCACCACTAAACTGTTAACCTAGCTCCCACTCAAATTGTTAGCCCAGGCCCCCACTAAACTGTTGCCAACCTAGCCTCCCACTAAACTGTTAACCTAGCCCACTAAACTGTTGCCAACCAAGCTCCACTTCCAAACTGTTAACCTCCCACTCAAACTGTTAACCTAGCCTCACTCAAACTGTGTTAACTCTAGCCCCACCACCCACAACCTAGCCCCACTCAAACTGTTAACCTAGCCCCACTAAACTGTTAACCCAGCCCCACTAAATTGTTAACCTAGTCCCCACAAACAGCCTCACCACTAACCCCAAACTAATAACCCAGCTTCACTAAACTAGCATCCCAGCTCCTGCACACAAAATTATCAACTAGCTGTGGTGAGTGGTTAGCAGTACGCCCACAGAGCTACGGATCCATGGGCTCAGGTAAATATATGCCAGGGAAACCTGGGGAAGGTAACTGTGATTATCTGGATGTGTGTTTTCCCCATCACCCAGGCTCACAAGC
>NW_026110440.1:115000-117887 GCF_024679095.1 Eriocheir sinensis
TTGGATAGAACTCACCCAATCAAATGGCAGGGATCAACTTTGCCACTGACCTGGCGCCTTACCTCAGCAGCTGTTTGCCTTCGTGGGGAGAAAATAGCAGCATCACATGGAATTATCATCCTGTAATTGATAGTGTAAGTTTGTTGGTGATCTACCAACATGGATGTAACACTGCAGCGGAGCGGCAAACCACGATATGTCATGACAGCAAGGGACGGAGGCCTGAGTGTGAGCGTGCATGTTGTCCCGTGCTGTAACTCAACCCCTGTGTTCCATTTACAGCAGTCTAAATTTGGTTTTAGGAGACTTGGCGTAGAAACTTCGAATCTGGGTTGTTTACAGTGTTACCTAGGCGACATGACGGCGTGAACCAATGGCACTATTGGTTCACTCCGGAATAGCAAAGACCCAGACAACATTGGCTGAGTGTGGAATGTTGGACGGCAGGCTGCCTTCCACACGCTATTTCTGAATCGAAACGCTGAAGCTTTGCAGATGAACTGAAACATATACTAAAATAATCTGAATAACAGACAGTTAGCTACTTAATACATGCTGAGTCGTGGTAAAGAAGTAGGCTGAGGAAGCCTCGTCAGTGAAAGAGAGAGGGCGAGCAGGGGTCTGAAGAGGCGGCAGGGTGGGCTTTGGGGAAGGTTGGCTGGCGAGCGGTAGGGGTGGGAGGGGCATCTTAGTGGCGGCTGTACAGGTCAGCCTGCCAAGCTTAGCCCAGCAGAGTGTCGAAATTAATGCCGTGGTGGTGGTGGTGAGTGCTGTGCCGACCAGAGGCTGCTAGCTGACCCGTAAGGGACTGTGTTAGTGTGATTCTCCACACAATGGCAGGTAATCAGACTGGTCCTGGAGAGGTTGGACACTGACCAGCCCTGGGCTTCCGGCTCCAGGTGGTTCCGACCTGGGCATGCCACTCTCCATTCAGAGGGTAAGTACCTGATCCTTAGCCACCATTGGGTAAGCAACTTCTTCTTTCCCTCGCCCCCAACCCTACCTTGCTGGAGACAATGGGACACTGTAAACCGGCACTAGTGAACAGGAGTGTGGCTCCTGTCACTGATAATCTTGCTCACGTCTTCAGCCAATTTTTTTTTCATGGAACGAGCCCAAAATACGCTTCTTGTCTTCCCCACCACCATCATACAGCACATGTAGGTCATCAACACCTTCCAGAATATTAGAAAAATGCTTTTAACACACCTGCCATCCCGCATATGGGCGCTTTTCACACAGCTTTCTAGTAACGTAATCTTAATTGAGAGCGCCTCCGATATTTTATCTTCTTTAGGACAATAAAAACACTTTAGGACGAGGGCAGTCAATAGCAAAGGTAGCAGGTACTTCCTCAGCCCTCGAAAGGCACTTACCTAATCCTTCACGTCCTTGCCCGATAATCTTGACAGAGTGTCACAGTGAGGCTCTGTCACTCTGTCCAGCAGGAAGAGGTGCTGAAGGGAGGACGAGGAGGTGTGTGTGTGTGTGTGTGTGTGTGTGTGTGTGTGTGTATTTACCTGTTGCAGTCCTGGCCAGAGTAACCTAATGGTCCCGTCTCATACATTTATCAATGTGTGTGTGTGTGTGTGTGTGTGTGTGTGTGTGTGTGTGTGTGTGTGTGTGTGTGTGTGTGTGTGTGTGTGTGTTAGGATGCTGGGCTTCATAAAAGGAAACTTTTTATTAAAAAAATAAAAAAGTAATACTTTCAGTTTACAAAAGTGTGTGTATTAGAATCCTGGGCTTCATTAAAAAGAAACTTTTTTCAAATAAAAATAACACTTCACTTTACAACAGTTTAGTAAGACCACACTTGGAATACAGTACAGTTTGGTCTCCCACCATGCAAAGGATATTGCTAAATTAGGGGTGATCAACGTCGGGCAACAAAAATGATCCTTCAAGCGCAACAAACCCTACGACGAGGGCTCTTAACCCTAACATGTTCTCTCTTGAAACGTCGCCTCGAGAAAACTGATCGAATGTTTTAAAATACTTAATGGATTTACGAATGGACAAATCAAAATTATTTTTGCGATCGATGACTCTTTGCCGAACAAGGACTAATGGCACAAAATTTAAATACTTAAACAAGTAAAATTAGACTGTACAAATTTGTCTTCACCAACGTTGTGAATTGCGAAATGGAGAATAAGCTCCCGCCTTCAGTGGTCGAACAAACACGACTGACTCCTTTAAAAACAAGCTCGACAAACCACTTCCTTCAGCAATATTAACTTCGTAGCAATGCAAAGTTTGGAGCCATTTTGATTAATGTAGAATCTTAGAGTTTAAGGACAGATCCTGAGTCTGGACCATTGGGTATGTGTGGTCTGTATTTTCTCTCTCTCTCTCTCTCTCTCTCTCTCTCTCTCTCTCTCTCTCTCTCTCTCTCTCTCTCTCTCTCTATCTATCTCTCTCTCTCTCTCTCTCTCTCTCTCTCTCTCTCTCTCTCTCTCTCTCTCTCTCTCTCTCTATCTATCTAATTATCCTTTACTACTGACCCATGAAGAACATACTTCCTCTGAAGCGAGTAAAATCGACTTGGAAGATGGCGGCCGCCCCACAATGCTCAGGCCTGGTTCCGCGGTCAAGATGCCAGCTCTCGCCATACGCCATCTCGTTTTCTGTGCAACACTTACACTAAAACGCCCTAACGGCTATGGAATTATTATTTATTAATAACTTAACACATGCCATTGGACATAGTGCATCGTGCATCCCACACACAGTTCAGCGTTAGCAGTATTAACGAAATGATTTGAAATAGCGCGCGTTCCCGCCTTCAAGTGTTTCTTCCCGCTCTCTCAATCAAAATGGCGGGGACTTCCGCGGTAACTTTCCACAGGCCACTCCCTGAATAATGACTCATGACAATATATATATA
>NW_026110441.1:0-2500 GCF_024679095.1 Eriocheir sinensis
CACCAACTTAACACAATTAGGACGCGCGCTTAAGAGTTTGCGATTCCTCTTCTACTTGTTTGTCTGTCCAAATGAAACGCCGAAGGAATTGTAAACGTGTGTGTGTCTGTCTGTCTGTATGTCTGTCTGTGTCCCTGTGTGTGTGTGTGTGTGTGTACGCCGGAGGGTAGGAGATAATGAGGGGACGAAAGAGGGATAGGCGGAGAAATGAAATAACAGTTAGTAGAGTCAACGAAGGAAGGAAGGAAGGAAGGAAGAAAAGAACGTAGAAACATGATCACGCTACGAGATTGCCCACTCTGGTGATGTGATATTCTCGACAGTCACTCGGGGCCCGGGGAGCAGATTTTTTATTTTTTTTTACACAAGGGCGTAAAAAAAAAACAATAATGAAAAAAAAAAAGCCCGCTACTTACTACTCCTGAATATAGTACAGAGGAGTCATAATAGTAAGAAGTAATAGTAGAGGAGTATTGATAGAAAGCACTTCGGTATTCTGTTTACTCCTGACGCGACGAAATGACGGTCGATTCGATTTTGGAAGGAGTTGATGGTATTCGCATTTACTACTACTGAGGGGAGTTTGTTCCAGTGGCGGATGACTCGGTTTGAAAAGAAACTCCTTCCAATGTCTGTGCTACATCGCCTTGACTGAATGGGTGATCGGTCATTACTAGTTCTTGAGTTGGTTTGCAGTTCAAGGGAAGGAAGGAAGGAAGAGAGGGAGAAAGGAAGAGAGGAAGGAAAGATGGAAGGAAGGAAAGATGGAAAGAAGGAAGGAAGGAAAGATGGAAGGAAGGAAAGATGGAAGGAAGGAAGGAAGGAAGGAAAGATGGAAGGAAGGGAAGAAGGAAGGAAGGAAGGAAGGAAAGATGGAAGGAAGGAAAGAAGAAAGGAAAGAAAGAAAGAATAAAGAAAGGAAGGAAGAAATCACAAAAAACTACTACTACAACTACTACTACTACTACTACAACTATCACTACTACTACTACAACTACTATTACTACTACTACTACTACTACTACTACTACTATTACAACACCACTACCCCCCCCCCCACCACCACCAAAAACAACAACAACACACCGCGGCCATAACACACACACACACACACACACACACACACACACACACACATTCTGCTCGTGCTGCAAATGAATGAGGTCACTAATGTTGACAAGTTGCAGCACGTCGCCAACAAGTCCAGACATGTTTTAATTCCTGTTTATCGATTTTCTTTTGTTTTTACGGTTGTTGTTGTGTGTGTGTGTGTGAGAGAGAGAGAGAGAGAGAGAATAGGAAGATAAAAGAGAAGTAAAAAGAAAATGAAAAAAGAAATTAAGAAAAATGAAGAGAGAGGGAAAATAAGACAAAAAAGTAGAGAGAGAGAGAGAGAGAGAGAGGGCGGAAACATGAAACAAAACAGGATAAACAGGACGAATAACAGACAAACAGAAACACAGACAGACAGAAAGACAGACATGGACGGGGGCAGAAAGACAGGAAGGGAAAAACGGAAAAGGAAAAAAAGAAAACAAAAATAAAGAAAACAATCAACACAAAAACAAACAAAACTACAGACAGACAAACACAGACGGACAGAAAGAAGACAGGGATGAAATAGAGTGACGGGGAAAGGAAGAAAAAGATTTGAAGGGAAAAAAAAATAAGGTTAGTTTTGCTTTCCTTTTTTATAGTTGAGTTTGTGTTTTTTTTCGTGGTCTTTTCTCGCTCCTTTCCTTTTCTTCCTTTTTCTTCCTCTCTTTCTTTTTCTTCCTTTTCTCTCTTTTTGCTTCATGATTATTTTATATATATTTTTCTTTCTTTGCTATATTTTCACACACACACACACACACACACACACACACACACACATACACATACACACACACACACACACACACACATACACAGACTCTAACACAACCTAATCGAGTAGCCTTGAGTTTCAAAGTGAAGAGGTCGAGAGGAGGAGGAGGAAGAGGAAGGAGGAGGAGGAGGAGGAGGAGGAGGAGGAGGAGGAGGAGGAGGAGGAGATGAAGAGTAACTTGAGATAACCAGTTGAAGAGAGAGAGAGAGAGAGAGAGAGAGAGAGAGAGAGAGAGAGAGAGAACAATAAAAACGAGAAAAAGGAATAAAAAACGAAGACAAAAGAAAACGAGAAAAGAAAACAAAAGAAAAAGAAGAAAAAAAGACAATAAAAGGAAAACAAGAAAAAGAACAGGAAGAGGAGGAGGAGGAGGAGGAGGAGGAGGAGGAAAGAAGAAAAAGAAGACAAAATAAACAAGAAAAGAAGAAAAGGAAAAAAAGAAAAAAGAAAAACAAGAGGAAGAGAAGGGAAGAAAATAAAAACGGGAAATAAACAATAAGAAGAAGAAGAAGAAGAAGAAGAAGAAAAAGAAGAAAAAGGAAGAAGTACAAATGGAGGAGGAGGAGGAGGAGGAGGAAGACACATTCAATTTCCCTTTTCTTCCATCCATCGCCTACGTTTGAAAATTGG
>NW_026110441.1:7500-10000 GCF_024679095.1 Eriocheir sinensis
TTGGGAGAGCTTCATGTAGGACAGCGAACGTTTGAATTTGGGAGAGCTTCATGTGGGACAGCGAACGTTTGAATTTGGGAGAGCTTCATGTATTAAAGTGAACGTTTGTATTTGAGAGAGCTTCATGTAGGACAGCGAACGTTTGAATTTGAGAGAGCTTCATGTAGGACAGCGAACGTTTGAATTTGGGAGAGCTTCATGTGGGACAGTGAACGTTTGAATATTAACTAGACTCAAATAATTGCTGGATACGTTGATAATGGGTTTAACGTGGTAAACATATTGGTAGTCGCTAAATTGTAATCGATGTAATTACTCTATTTTGTATCCAGTGAGTGAGTGAGTGAGGGAGGGAGGGAGGGAGGGACTGACTGACTGACTGAGTGGGTGATTGACTGACTGATTAACTGATTGACTGAGTGAGTGAGTGAAAAAGTGAGTGAGTGAATGAGTGAGTGAGTGAGTGACTGACTGACAGACCCACTAACTAACTAACTAACTGACTGACTGACTGACTGACCAACTGACTGACTGACTGACTGACTGACTGACCAACTGACTGACTGACTGACCAACTGACTGACTGACTGACTGACTGACTGACTGACTGACCAACTGACTGACTGACCAACTGACTGACTGACTGACCAACTGACTGACTGACTGACCAACTGACTGACCAACTGACTGACCAACTGACTGACTGACTGACTGACTGACTGACTGACCAACTGACTGACTGACTGACTGACTGACTGACTGACCAACTGACTGACCAACTGACTGACTGACTGACTGACTGACCAACTGACCAACTGACTGACTGACTGACCAACTGACTGACTGACTGACCAACTGACTGACTGACTGACTGACTGACTGACTGACTGACTGACTGACTGACCGACCAACTGACTGACTGACTGACTAAATGTACATGTTTTAGAGGGGAAATAAATGAGAGGAAGAAATCTTATAATAATGTTGTTCTCTAATGCTAAAAAAAAAAAGATGGAGTTTTTGAATAAGTTAAAGGATTGGATATTTTATGTGTGGAATATTGTAATGCTCTTATGTTCTTGTGTGTGTGTGTGTGTGTGTGTGTGTGTGTGTGTGTGTGTGTGTGTGTGTGTGTGTGTGTGTGTGTGTCGCCTCTCTCTCTCTCTCTCTCTCTCTCTCTCTCTCTCTCTCTTTCCTCCATCTCTGTCGTAACATTTCCCTCAATAACATAATCACGATCAACGCCTCTATCGACGGTAAACATATACACACACACACACACACACACACACACACACACACACACACACACACACACACACACACACACACACACTATATACACATATGCTATCTACACATCTCTATAAACAGCCGTGATAAGAAACAAACCTCTGCAAAGCTTCCTCGAGGTTGGGCGTTCTGTATCGTCTCCGCCAGTTCTTTACCCCCACGCAGAAGCTTTCCATATACAGGGGCCTTGGCCGCCCTCACACGCACTCACACGCACACTCACACTACCCCTTAAATTCCACCGCAATGTAGTTTTATGACCCTTTTGATAGTTTGACCATTCTACAAACACTTAGAATGCGATTGATCTCCTTTTCAGCCTTTGCAAGTAATGGATTTGAGGGGAAGAAGCGTCTGAGAACAACCTTACTTGAGACTTTCCCAAACTCATTTCTTATTCCTCAACTTGTCGTCTCACAAATGAACTGAAGATGAAGTTAAGAAGCGCATGAGAGGAAGTGAAGAGACAAATGCTGAGAATAACATCGAAACACAGAGAGCGAACATCACGGACACTGGTGGAGAGGTGGAATTACCTTTGCCGGGACGGGATGGAGCACACAAACACACTAACACCAGACAGAGAATCAGGTGGAGAGGTGGAATTACAACCTTTGCCGGGGCGGGATGGAGCACACTAACACCAGACAGAGGACCAGGTGGAGAAGTGGAATTATAACCTTTGTCGGGGCGGGATGGAGCACACTAACACCAGACAGAGGACCAGGTGGAGAGGTGGAATTATAACCTTTGCCGGGGCGAGATGGAGCACACTAGCACACTAACACCAGACAGAGAATCAGGTGGAGAGGTGGAATTACAACCTTTGCCGGGGCGGGATGGAGCACACTAACATGACATAGAGTATTGGGTAAGGAAGGATTTATGTAGCAGAGGGATGGAGAGAGAGAGCCGCCTCTGTATATATGTTTTCCTTGTCATGAAACTTATGGATACTGATATTAATACAACTTTATTTATATATCTTCAAAAGGAAAGGAAAATCAGATAAGCTTGTGTGTATGAGTCTCTCTCTCTCTCTCTCTCTCTCTCTCTCTCTCTCTCTCTCTCTCTCTCTCTCTCTCTCTCTCTCTCTCTCTCTCTCTCTCTCTCTCTCTCTCTCTCTCTCTCTCTCTCTCTCTCTCTCTCTCTCTCTCTCTCTCTCTCTCTCTCTCTCTCTCTCTCTCTCTCTCTCTCTCTCTCTCTC
>NW_026110441.1:15000-55000 GCF_024679095.1 Eriocheir sinensis
CCCTCTGTTCTGTTTTCATTTTCTCTTTCCTTCTCCTCTAACTCTTCTTTCTCTTCTTCTTCTTCTTCTTCTTCTTCTTCTTCTTCAATATTCTTCCTTTCTCTTTGTCTGAGTCAATTGTTCTCTCCTTTCTTTCTTTCCCTCTGTTATATTTTCATTTTCTCTTCTCTCATCTCTCTTACTCTCCCTCCTCTTTCCTTCTTTCTCTTCTTCTTCTTCAATTCTCGTTCTTTCTCTTCATATATTTCACAGCTGGTCTCTCTCTCTCTCTCTCTCTCTCTCTCTCTCTCTCTCTCTCTCTCTCTCTCTCTCTCTCTCTCTCTCTCTCTCTCTCTCTCTCTCTCTCTCTCTCTCTCTCTCTCTCTCTCTCTCTCTCTCACTTTCTCTCTCTTCCTTAAATCTTCCCTTGTATTCTCTTTTCTCAATGTCATTTTCATTTGCTAACTTTCCCTCTTTGTCTTCTTCAATTCCATCTATCTCATTCGTGGTCTTTCTTTCCCCTTAACAACTTCTCCTTCTGTCCTGTCTTATACCTGTTTCGCCTCTTATGATAACACTAATTCGCACTGTCTTCCTCTTTCACTCACCTGCAAACTCTTCCTTTTTCTCTCTTTCTAAAACTCGTTCATTCTCTACAGCTTCTTTCCCCTTAAGAACCTCTCCTTCTATCCTGTCTTATACCTGTTTCGCCTCTTATAATAACACTAATTCACACTCATTCTCTTTCACTCACCTGCAAACTCTTCCTTTTTCTCTCTTTCTAAAACTCGTACTTTCTCTTCGTCTGTCATTCGCGGTCTTCCCCTGACATCCCTTGCCCTCAATCCTCTCCTCTGATTCTCCCTGCACGCAGTCTCCTAATTCACTCGCTTCCAAACTCTCCCTCTCCCTTTCTCTTCTATACTCTTCCTTTCTCTTCATCCCCGTCACTCGCGGTCTTCCCCTGTCATTCCTTGCCTCTCCCTTCACGCTGTCATCCTAATTCACTCGTCTCCCAAACCACCTCAGAGCACCAGGTAACATCCACTCACCCACTCCGCAATCCACAGCCTATTACACCCATCCACCCGTCCTTTCAATCTCCATCCAAGCCTGACACACCACACGCACCTCAGACACACCTCACTCCCACTGTGTACTCGTGCTTGCTGTTAAGTTAAAGATGAATACGTAAGGCCAATAATTATACCTGAAAACAGAATCATGAATAAGCCACAGGACAGGATCAGAAAGGCGAGAGGAAGGGTCGGGATGGTGGAGGTTTTGGAGACAGGAGAGGTAAGACTGTGATGGTTCAGGGACGTCATGAGCGATTTAGGAAGAGATGAGAGAGGAGCACTGGAGATGGAAGTACAGGGAAGAAGGGATTATAGACGGTTATGGGGCGTCTTGAGCGATGGAAGAAGAGACGAGAGAGGAGCACTGGAGATGGAAGTACAGGGAAGAAGGAATTATAGACGGTTATGGGACGTCACGAGCGATTTAGGAAGAGACGAGAGAGGAGCACTGGAGATGGAAATACGGGAAAGAAGGAATTATAGACGGTTATGGGACGTCTTGAGCGATGGAGGAAGAGACGAGAGAGAAAGAACTAGAGATGGAAATACAGGGAGAAGAGAAAGACACAAGAGCGATGGAGAAAATGACCACAAAATAACGAAGGGAAAAAGAAGAGGACGAAACGAGGCATTGAAGAGATAGAAAGAGACGAGAGAGAAGCACTGGAGATGGAAATACAGGGAGAAGAGAAAGACACGAGAGGAAAGGCTTAGATGGTTCAAGGACGTCATGAGCGATGGAGAAAATGACCACAAAATAACGAAGGGAAAAAGAAGAGGACGAACCGAGGCATTGGAGCGATAGAGAAGGCGCCGAGATAAGACCGCTGGGAATTGAGCCACATGGAAGAAGAAGGAGGAAGAGAGGAAGAGAGGAGCACCGGAAACAAGCTGGCGAGAGAGAGGAAGGGTCTGAATCAGGGTTGGGAATTATCGTACTCAAAACATCGCTTCTATCAGTTCCAGGGCCCAAAACTTTCCTACCCACACAGATAACGAGTTTCCAGTTAAAGTTCTCGTTAAAAGCATTACTTATTGGCGTTTGTTTGCGATATACCTGTGACTCAGAACCGGAAAATGCAATGTGCTGAGTGGCTGAATACGATAATTTGAATACTAAGATGGCAGACGATTTAGACTCAGCAAGAAGAGCGATCCAGTATAACGAATGACGAACAACGATAACCGGGACCCCTTCGTATACAGAATAACATACAAAGACGACCTAGCAGATGTTTATGATCGCTGCGCTAAATTACAATTCCATGTCGATGCGCGTGACAGGACTGGGAGGATAATAGATTAAGGTAAGGCTGAGGGCATACACTACAGCTACGCGTGGTCTCAGTGCTCATCTCCGCCACACTAACCCTTGAGTCTCCTCCGGGAAGTAGCCCATCACCCCCAGGCCAGTGTGACATCCGGGTTACCACAGTTTACCTCCCCCAGGTGTCCCCAGGTACCCCGTTTAGCAAGCCCCAGGGAGGACGAACAGATGGGTGAGGTGTACACCGACTACCTGAACCGGGATTCGAACGTGGATTCATAGATAAGCGCTGTTTCTTGTATGTTTTTTTACCATCAGCCTCTCATTTATTTCTCTTATAACTCTCTCCAAAGCACCAATCCCCTGCCTTCCCTTCATTTCTGGTACTGATTTGGATTCGAACTAAGGACATTGGATTCATAGGTAGGCTCACTAACCACTCAACCACGGAGGCGCTGTTTCTAATACCCCTTTTCACCTCTATGCTCATACTTATTTCTTTTATAACTCTCTTCAAACCACCTATCACTTGCCTTAACTTCATTTCTGGTACTGATTTGGATTCGAACTAAGGGCATTGGATTCATAGGTAGGCTCACTAACCACTCAACCACGGAGGCGTTATTCTTTATACACGTTTTTACCAACATTCTCACACTTAAACTTTCTTCAAAATACCTATCACCTCCCTGCCCTTCCCTCCTTCCCCCCTCGCCTCCCTATTCAATGCTTACACAAACTCTCTCTAAGTAATTTGATATCTCCCTTCGTCTCCACAATTCCAGATCTCACACCCTCTCCTGCCCTTTGATCTAACCTCTCCTTGGCTTGGGAAACTCTGCAATCCGTCCACTAACTTGTCTGGTCAAATATTATAAGCTAACTTTTTTTTTTTCATAGCTTTTCCTCTCAACTTTCTTCTCCTTTCACAACCTATCACATTCTGCTAACTCTGTATGGCCTTAGGAATTCGATAAGTTCAGTTTCTTGTTGCTCTCTCACATACCATAAACTTACTCTTTCAAAGTTTATATTCTCGAAATTCTACTCTTACGCACTCAATCACACACTCTCATTCTGCTAACTCGCTATGGCTTTCCAGTTCTTTCTTGCTCTTTCAATTATCATAACCTTACTTTTTTTACGACTTTTACTCAGAACTTTCATCTCTAACGCACTCAATCACACACTCACATTCTGCTAACTCACTATGGCTTTGCAAACTCCGTAAGTCCAGTTCTTTCTTGCTCTTTCAATTATCATAACCTTATTTTTTTCTCGACTTTTACTCGGAACTTTCTCCTCTAACGCACTCAATCACACACTCTCACATTCTGCTAACTCACTATGGCTTTGCAAACTCCGTAAGTCCAGTTCTTTCTTGCTCTTTCAATTATCATAACCTTACTTTTTTTACGACTTTTACTCGGAACTTTCATCTCTAACGCACTCAATCACACACTCTCACATTCTGCTAACTCACTACGGCTTTGCAAACTCCCCAAGTCCAGTATCTTGTTGCTCTTCCAATTATCATAACCTTACTTTTTTTCAGACTTTTACTCAGAACTTTCATCTCTAACGCACTCAATCACACACTCACATTCCGCTAACTCGCTATGGCTTTGCAAACTCCGTAAGTCCAGTTCTTTCTTGCTCTTCCAATTATCATAACCTTATTTTTTTCTCGACTTTTACTCGGAACTTTCTCCTCTAACGCACTCAATCACACACTCTCATTCTGCTAACTCACTATGGCTTTGCAAACTCCCCAAGTCCAGTATCTTGTTGCTCTTTTAATTATCATAACCTAACTTTTTTTTCAGACTTTTACTCAGAACTTCCTCCTCTAACGCACTCAATCACACACTCTCACATTCTGCTAACTCGCTATGGCTTTGCAAACTCCGTAAGTCCAGTTCTTTCTTGCTCTTCCAATTATCATAACCTTACTTTTTTTCAGACTTTTACTCAGAACTTTCATCTCTAACGCACTCAATCACACGCACTCACATTCTGCTAACTCACTATGGCTTTGCAAACTCCCCAAGTCCAGTATCTTGTTGCTCTTTTAATTAACATAACCTTACTTTTTTCACGACTTTTACTCAGAACTTTCATCTCTAACGCACTCAATCACACACTCTCACATTCTGCTAACTCACTACGGCTTTGCTAACTCCCCAAGTCCAGTATCTTGTTGCTCTTTTAATTAACATAACCTTATTTTTTTCTCGACTTTTACTCGGAACTTTCATCTCTAACGCACTCAATCACACACTCACATTCTGCTAACTCACTATGGCTTTGCAAACTCCATAAGTCCAGTATCTTGTTGCTCTTTTAATTATCATAACCTAACTTTTTTCAGACTTTTACTCAGAACTTTCATCTCTAACGCACTCAATCACACACTCACATTCTGCTAACTCACTATGGCTTTGCAAACTCCATAAGTCCAGTTCTTTCTTGCTCTTCCAATTATCATAACCTTATTTTTTTCACGACTCTTACTCAGAACTTTCATCTCTAACGCACTCAATCACACACTCACATTCTGCTAACTCACTATGGCTTTGCAAACTCCCCAAGTCCAGTATCTTGTTGCTCTTTCAATTATCATAACCTTACTTTTTCCACGACTTTTACTCAGAACTTTCTCCTCTAACGCACTCAATCACACACTCACATTCTGCTAACTCACTATGGCTTTGCTAACTCCATAAGTCCAGTTTTTCCTTGCTCTTTTAATTATCATAACCTTACTTTTTTTTACTTCTTTTACTCAGAACTTTCATCTCTAACGCACTCAATCACACACTCTCACATTCTGCTGACTCACTATGGCTTTGCAAACTCCGTAAGTCCAGTTCTTTCTTGCTCTTTCAATTATCATAACCTTACTTTTTTTACGACTTTTACTCGGAACTTTCATCTCTAACGCACTCAATCACACACTCTCACATTCTGCTAACTCACTATGGCTTTGCAAACTCCCCAAGTCCAGTATCTTGTTGCTCTTTCAATTAACATAACCTTACTTTTTTTCAGACTTTTACTCAGAACTTTCTCCTCTAACGCACTCAATCACACACTCACATTCTGCTAACTCACTACGGCTTTGCAAACTCCCCAAGTCCAGTATCTTGTTGCTCTTCCAATTATCATAACCTTACTTTTTTTTCAGACTTTTACTCAGAACTTTCTCCTCTAACGCACTCAATCACACACTCACATTCTGCTAACTCACTACGGCTTTGCAAACACGAAAACTTCAGTATCTTCTTGTTCCCTCAAATACCATAACCAAACTTTTTTTCGCAAGTTTTCCTCTCAACTTCCATCTCTCACGTTCCCTTATCACACCCTCTCACGTTCTGCTAACTCACTAAGGCTTTGCAAACACGAAAACTCCAGTATCTTCTTGTTCCCTCAAATAACATAACCAAATTTTTTTCGCAACTTCTCCTTTCAACTTCCATCTCTCACGTTCCCTTATCAAAGCCTCTCACGTTCTGCTAACTCAGTATGGCTTTGCAAACACGAAAACTCCAGTATCTTCTTGTTCCCTCAAATACCATAACTTTTCTTTTTTTTCGCAACTTCTCCTTTCAACTTTCATCTCTTACGTTCCCTTATCAAAGCCTCTCACGTTCTGCTAACTCAGTATGGCTTTGCAAACACGAAAACTCCAGTATCTTCTTGTTCCCTCAAATACCATAACCTTTCTTTTTTTCGCAAGTTTTCCTCTCAACTTCCATCTCTTACGTTCCCTAATCACACCCTCTCACGTTCTGCTAACTCACTATGGCTTTGCAAACACGAAAACTCCAGTATCTTCTTGTTCCCTCAAATACCATAACCTTAACCTACACACCTTATACCCTTGGAGATCATAATATAAGTTTTTTCGTAATTGGTGTTTTTTTTGTCTCATATTTTGCGGTCTTTTCTATTTTTTTCATGTTTTTTCATATTTTTTCATTTTTTCACGTTTTCAAATTATGTGTTTTTTCATAATTCGCGTTTTTTCTCATATTTTGGTGTTTTTTCCTCCATATTTTGCGATTTCCAGTATTTCATTTTCTTCTGTTTCTTTATTTCATGTGTTTTCCTTCATCTATTTACCCTCAACTTCCTCCTCTTCCTCCCTGTCACACCCAGTCTCAATCTTTCTCAGAATCTCACTTTTCCGCCGCCAGCGACTCTATCATCCTCAACAAGACCCGTCATTGAGTACTTTTGGGAATTCTGTGATATGTTAAGTTTGGGGATGGGTTTCACGGGCGCTGTGTGTGTGTGTGTGTGGGGGGGGGGGGGTTTATATGTGTGGGTGGGGGAGTTATGTGTGTGTGGGGGGGTTATGTGTGTGTGTGTGTGATGTATGTGTGTGTGTGTGTGTGTGTGTGTGTGTGTGTGTGGGTCGGTGGGTGGGCGGGGGGGGTTAATATGTGTGTGTGGGGGGGTTATGTGTGTGTGTGTGTGTGTGTGTGTGTGTGTGTGTGTGTGTGTGTGTGTGTGTGTGATTTTACCTGACAGACAGATTAACGAATGAAAAAGTGTGGCGTGTCAAACAGAGCTGAATAAACACTAAAACGAAGATCAAGCAAAAAACAAACAGACCGATGCATTCAAACACCGCCGAGCAAACAGATTAAAACACACCGCAAATAAATGGATAAAAAAATAAGCTACATGACAAATACATATATGAAAACACGTGAAATAAATAAACAGAAGAAAACAAGGCACTGGAAAACGCAAAATATGGAGGAAAACCCCCCAAAATATAAAGAAAAAAAACACGAATTATGGAAAAACACAAAATTTGAAAACGTGAAAAAATGTGAAAAAATATGAAAAAAACACCAAAATATGAAGAAAAAAACACGAATTATGGAAAAACACAAAATTTGAAAACGTGAAAAAATGTGAAAAAATATGAAAAAAACACCAAAATATGTAAAAAAAAAAAACATGAATTATGAAAAACACAAAATTTGAAAACATGGAAAAATGTGAAAAAATATAAAAAAACACCAAAATATGTAAAAAAAAACACGAATTATGAAAAAAAAAATGAAAAAAACATGAAAAAAATGTGAAAAAATATAAAAAAACACCAAAATATGAAAAAAAACGAATTATGGAAAAACACAAAATTTGGAAACTCGTGAAAAAAAATGTGAATAAAACGAAATATGAAAAATATGAAGATATGAAAAAAAAACAAAATATGAAAAAAACTATTAAAAGGAGCAAAAAAATGAACAAAAAGAAAAAAAAAGGAAACAAACCATAGAAAAAAATACTGAAAAAGAAAGACAAGAATGTGTTACGAAAAAAGGAAACAAAAAAATATGAAAATGAGGAAAAAATGTTACGAAAAATGTGTTACGAAAATGTGTTTCAAAAATGTGTTATGAAAATGTGTTACGAAAATGTGTTACGAAAATGTGTTACGAAAATGTGTTACGAAAATGTGTTACGAAAATGTGTTACGAAAATGTGTTACCAAAATGTGTTACGAAAATGTGTTACGAAAATGTGTTACCAAAATGTGTTACGAAAATGTGTTACGAAAAAGGAAAAAACAAAAAAAAGATGAAAATTAGGAAAAAGAAGGAAAAAGAATATAAGGAAGGAAACCAACTAACGAACACACACACATACCGGCCAATTATCCCTCCCTAAACTTTTCATTTACTTTTTTAATATTTTTCCGATAATTCATTAGTAAAAAAAAAAAAAAAAACAGGCGGGATATAATTATTGGGCGTTTTCTTAGCAAATAAAGGAAGAAAAAGAAGAAAAAGAAGACAAACAGGAAGAAGACAGGGAATGTATATATGAAATAGGAATAGGAATCAATAGGAAGAAGAAGAAGAAGAAGAAAAAGAAGAAGAAGAAGAAGAAAAAGAAGAAGAAGAAGAAGAAAAAGAAAAAAAAGAAGAAAAAGAAGAAGAAGAAGAAGAAGAAGAAGAAGAAGAAGAAGAAGAAGAAAAAGAAGAAGAAGAAAAAGAAAAAGAAAAAGAAGAAGAAGAAGAAGAAGAAGAAGAAGAAAAAGAAGAAGAAAACAGCAAAAAGAAGAAGAAGAAGAAGAAGAAGAAGAAGAAGAAGAAAAAGAAGAAGAAGAAGAAGACGAAAAAGAAGATGATGATGAAGAAGATAAAGAAGAAGAAGAAAAAGAAGAAGAAGAAGAAGAAGAAGAAACAATAACCAGAAGAAAAAGAACAAAGGAAAGAAGACGAAGAAGAAGAAGAAGAAAAGAATAAAGAACAAAGAGAAAGGAACAGACAATGAAAAAGAGAGACGGTGAATAAATAGGAGACCTTTGATAATAATAATAATAATAATAATAATAATAATAATAATAATAATAATAATAATAATAATAATAATAATAATAATAATAATAATAATAATAATAAAAGAAAGAGGAAAGAAATAAGAAAAAGAGAAAGAAGAAGAAGAAGAGTCAGAAGAAAACCAGAAAATAGGAAAAAAATGAAGAAAATGAAAAAGAGGAAAAAGAGGAGGAATTAGAAAACAGCGAGAAGAAAAGGAAAAAAAAGAGTAGAGGAAGAAGAAGAATTAGAAAACAGCAAAAAAAAAGAGGAAAAAGAAAAGGAAAAGAAGAAAAAGAAGAAGAAAACAACCAGAAAAGGAAAAGGAAGGAGTAAAACAGGAAGAAGAGGAAGAAGAAGAAGAAGAAGAAGGAGAAGAAGAAGAAGAAGAGGATAAAGAAGAAGAAAAAGAAGAAGAAGTAAAAGAAGAAGAAGAAGAAGAAGAAGAAGAAGAGGAAAATGCAACAGAAATTCTACTACTACTACTACTACTACTACTACTACTACTACTACTACTACTACTACTACTACTACTTCTACTACTACTACTACTACTACTACTACTACTACTACTACTTCTACTAATAATAATAACAATAACACAGTCCTTACTTACCCATAATCCTTTTCCTCAAGAGCCTTATACGAAGGAAGGAGACGAACCGATTTTCTTTTGTTTTCTATCGAGGTCAAACTTTCTGACGCGGGATTGGTTTAACTTTTTTTTCTTCATTTGTAATCAGTAATATTTTGCAATTTCCTGCGTCGTTTTAATTTGACTTTTTTTTCTGTTTTCATCTATTTTCTTATCAATTTCTCTTCGTCTTTTTCTTTCTTTTTCTTTCTTTCGTTTTCCTCTTTCGTATCTATCTTTTTCCTATGGTCTGATTTTTCTCTTTGTCTTCTTCAGCAACTATTTTTTTCTTCAAACTCTACTTTTTAAATGGTCTGACTTTTCTCTTTGTCTTCCTCAGCAACTATTTTTTTCTTCAAACTCTACTTTTTAAATGGTCTACTTATTTTTTTTTCATTTTCCATTTTATCAGTTTTTCCTATCTACTTTTTCTTCCTTTTCTGCTTTCTTTTCTTCCTATTTTCTACTTTCCATATATTCTTTCTTCCTCTCTCTCAACTTTTCTTTACTTTCTTAAACTTTTTATTCCTACTTTTTGTCTTGTTTTCTTCTTTTTCTTCTTGTTTCTCTAAGTCTCCCTCACACCCTCCTCCTCCGTTTTCTCCTTCCTCCTTCTTTTCTCTCTCATTTTATTTCCTTTCCTTCGTTTTCTCTACTTTCTCCTTCTCCTTCTCTTCCCCTTCCTTTCTTGATCCTTTCTCCTCCTCTTCTCTTTTTGTTTTCTTTATTTTCTTCCTTTTCCTTCGTCTCCTTTTTACTTTCCCATTCTCTACTCTTTTTCCTCTCTTTTTCCTCTCTTTTCTTCCTCTCCTCTTTTCTTCTATCACTTTTCAAACACTATAAGAAACACTTGCAACGCTGTAAAGAGAGAGAGAGAAAGTTAGCGATAAAAGTTAGTGAGAGAGAGAGAGAGAGAGAGAGAGAGAGAGAGAGAGAGAGAGATAAGGAGGAGATAAAGCAGAAGTGAGTAATCATAATCTCTCTCTCTCTCTCTCTCTCTCTCTCTCTCTCTCTCTCTCTCTCTCTCTCTCTCTCTCTCACTGTAGGGACAGGTCAGAACGCGGCGGAGGCTGCCTGTGAACTGACTCTCTCTCTCTCTCTCTCTCTCTCTCTCTCTCTCTCTCTCTCTCTCTCTCTCTCTCTCTCTGCCAGCGCACCTATACCTACTGGCTTCCTCCTCCTCCTCCTCCTCCTCCTCCTCCTCCTCCTCCTCCTCCTCCTCCTCCTCCTGCTCCTCGTCCTCCTCTCGGCCTACAGCCATGATTTAAGAATGGACAGAGGAGGGAGGAGGAGGAGGAGGAAGGAAGGAAGGAAGGAAGGAGGAGGAGGATAGAATGAAATGAGAAGAGGAATGGTTAAGAGAGAGGTAATTTTCATAACAAGAGGAAGAAAATTTACGTGTGTGTGTGTGTGTGTGTGTGTGTGTGTGTGTGTGTGTGTGTATAGAGAGAGAGAGTTTTTGTCATCCATGATTAGTGGTCTCTCTCTCTCTCTCTCTCTCTCTCTCTCTCTCTCACACACACAAAAACACACACACACACACACACACACACACACACACACACACACACACACACACACACACACACACACACACACCGCTTCATGGCTCAGTGGATACAAACATCGCCTCTCGCCCGGCACGCCCTGGTTCGAATCCCGCTCAGATTAGTAATAACTTTTTACGTACAGGAATAGTTACTGTCCCCTCCTTCCTTCTCTTCTTCTCTCTCTTCCTCCATTTTATCTGTTTTCTCTCTATTCCTTCTTCTCTTCTCTCCTTTTCTGCGTTTTCTCTACTTTCTCTCCGGTTCTTCTTCTTTTCCTTCCTTTTTTTTCTCTTTTTTCATAATTCCTTCCTTTTCTCTTTTCCTTCTTCCCTTTTCTCTCCTTCTCTTCTTTTCCTTCCTTCTTTTCCTCTACTGTCTCCGTTTCTTCTTCTCTTTTCTTTCCCTTCCCTCATTTTCTTTTCTTTCTCTTCATTCCCTTTTCTCTTCTCTTCTTTTCTTCGTTTTCTCTACTTTCTCTCCGGTTCTTCTTCTTTCCCTTCTTTTTTTCTCTTTTTCTAAACTCCTTCATTTTCTTTTTTTCATTTTTTCTTCTTCCTTTTTCTCTCCTTTCTTTCCCTTCCTTCGTTTCCTCTACTGTCTCCCTTTCTTCTTCTCCTTTTCTTTCTTTCCTTCCCTCTTCATTCCTTCTCTTCTTCTTTCCCTTCCTTGATTTCCTTTACTTTCTCTTCTTTCCTTCTCTTTACTTCCCCCATTATTCTTATTGAACCCTCCAATGTACTTTCATATATCCTCTCTCTGTCTTCCTCGCGCTCTCCTCTCCCTCAAACTCTTCTCCTCAATCTCACATTCTCGAAGTCTTTTCTTCCCATCACGTGTCCCCTGTTGGTATTCTTAAATGCTTCCACCATTCATATCAACTATTTCTGGAATTGCGATTAATCGGGTTCTAATGAGTGTTTCTTTAGGTTAACGGTACAGAGGAAAGGTCACACTACCACCAGGGTCATGAAACTACCCCTGGAAATGCCCACAACTCCTAGGAAAGCCTTGTCAAATATGTGTTTCTTTAGGTTCACGGTACAGAGGAAGGGTCACACTACCACCAGGGTCATCAAACTACCCCTGGAAATGCCCACAACTCCTAGGAAAGCCTTGTCAAATATGTGTTTCTTTAGGTTCACGGTACAGAGGAAGGGTCACACTACCACCAGGGTCATCAAACTACTTCTGGAAATGCCCATAACTCCTAGGAAAGCCTTGTCAAATGTATGATTCTTTAGGTTCACGGCACAAAGGAAGGGTCACACCACCACCAGGGTTATGAAACTACCCATGGAAATGCCCACAACTCCTAGGAAAGCCTTGTCAAATATGTGTTTCTTACGTTCATTGTACAGAGAAAGGGTCACACTACCACCAGGGTCATTAACTACCCCTGGAAATGCCCACAACTCCTACGAAAGCCTTGTGACCTCCCGTCCGAAATTGACCTCCCATCCGAAATTGACCTCCCATCCGAAATTGACCTCATCCAAAATTGACCTTTTATCCGAAATTGACCTTCCATCCGAAATTGACCTCATCCAAAATTGACCTCCCATCCGAAATTGACCTCTCTTTTGGCCACTCCTCTCTCTCTCTCTCTCTCTCTCTCTCTCTCTCTCTCTCTCTCTCTCTCTCTCTCTCTCTCTCTCTCTCTCTCTCTCTCTCTCTCTCTCTCTTTTCTTCCTCATCTTTTTCAGTTTGTCTTCCTCCTTTTCTTCTTTCCTTCCTTCCTCTTTTTCTCTTTTTAATTCTCCTTTTCTTTCTTCTTTTCCTTCTTTTCCTCATTCTTTTCTCTCCTCTCTTTTTCTTATTTAATTTTCTTCCTTTCTAATTCTTTTTTTCTTCCTTTCTCTCTCTTTAATTTTCCTTTTCTTCCTACTTTTTCTTCTTTTCCTCATCCTTTTCTCTCCTCTCCTTCTCTTCTTATTTCCTTTTCTTCCTTTCCTCTTTCCTCCCTTCTATTTCCATATATTTTTTTTCTCCTTTTCCTCTTCCCCCGTTTTCTTCCTTCCTTCCTATCTCTCTCTCCTTTTAATTCTCCTTTTCTTTCTTCTTTTTTTCTTTTCCTTTTCTCTCCTTCTCTTCTTATTCCCTTTTCTTCCTTTTTACCTTACTCTCCTCTTTCCTCCCTTCTTTCTTCTATTCCTTTCTCTCCTCCTCTGCCGTTTTCTTCTTTCTTTCTCTTTCTCTCCTTTAATTCTCCTTTTCTTTCAACTTTTTCCTTCTTTTCCTTTTCTCTCCTTCTCCTCTTATTTCCTCTTCTTCCTTTTCCTTCCTCTCCTCCTCCCATTTTCCTTATGTTCCTTTCTCTCTTTCCTTCCTTGATCCATTTTTCCATCGATTTTCCTTTGACATTCGTTCTTCAAAACCCAAAAGGAGCTCATTAGGGAAGAGCATTGGCTGGCGGTGACAAGTCCAGCTTATGATCAGACTGTGCGGGAATGCATAACGCGAGTCAGACACATATATGAGATTTGTTTGGGTGGGGTTTGAACCTCTCCCAGCACTAGCAAATCACCCAACCCCTCTACATTGCTCCTCCCATAAGTTCTATTTCGGCGATATTAAGGTCATTGTGGACAGTAAATTGTGAGGGTTGTGGTTCTCGTACACTGAGAGAATATTCCGAATTGTAGCACAGTTTTTCCTCCTACAGTGAGATTTTTCCGAAGTGTAGCACAGTTTTTCCTCCTACAGTGAGATTTTTCCGAATTGTAGCGCAGTTTTTCCTCCTACACTGAGAGATTATTCCGAAGTGTAGCACTGTTTTTCCTCCTACACTGAGAGATTTTTCCGAATTGTAGCGCAGTTTTTCCTCCTACACTGAGAGATTATTCCGAATTGTAGCACAGTTTTTCCTCATACACAGATTTTTTCCGAATTGTAGCACTTTTTCCTCCTACACTGAGAGATTATTCCGAATTGTAGCACAGTTTTTCCTCCTACACTGAGAGATTTTTCCGAAGTGTAGCACAGTTTTTCCTCCTACACTGAGAGATTTTTCCGAAGTGTAGCACTGTTTTTCCTCCTACAGTGAGATTTTTCCAAAGTGTACCACTGTTTTTCCTCCTACAGTGAGATTTTTCCGAATTGTAGCACTGTTTTTCCTCCTACAGTGAGATTTTTCCGAATTGTAGCACTGTTTTTCCTCCTACAGTGAGATTTTTCCGAATTGTAGCACTGTTTTTCCTCCTACAGTGAGAGATTTTTCCGAAGTGTATCATTGTTTTCCACCTACAGTGAGATTTTTCCGAAGTGTAGCACAGTTTTTCCTCCTACACTGACAGATTATTCCGAATTATAGGACTGTTTTTCCTCCTACAGTGAGATTTTTCCGAAGTGTAGCACTGTTTTTCCTCCTACAGTGAGATTTTTCCGAAGTGTAGCACTGTTTTTCCTCCTAGGGTGAGATTTTTCCGAAGTGTAGCACTGTTTTTCCTCCTACAGTGAGATTTTTCCGAAGTGTAGCACTGTTTTTCCTCCTACAGTGAGATTTTTCCGAAGTGTAGCACTGTTTTTCCTCCTACAGTGAGATTTTTCCGAAGTGTAGCACTGTTTTTCCTCCTACAGTGAGATTATTCCGAAGTGTAGCACTGTTTTTCCTCCTACACTGAGAGATTATTCCGAAGTGTAGCACAGTTTTTCCTCCTAGAGTGAGATTTTTCCG
Source organism: Eriocheir sinensis (assembly GCF_024679095.1). Taxonomy (NCBI): domain Eukaryota; kingdom Metazoa; phylum Arthropoda; class Malacostraca; order Decapoda; family Varunidae; genus Eriocheir; species Eriocheir sinensis. The sequence continues at coordinate 29,530 of NW_026110441.1, forward strand.
AAGTGTAGAACAGTTTTTCTCTTTTTTAGTTTTTCTTTTTCTTTCCTTTCCTTCTTCGCTTCTTCATTCTCTCTTCCTGTCTTTTTATCTTTCTCTTCTTTTCCTTATTTTGTTAGTTTCTCTTTTTTTCATTCCTTTCCTTTTCTCTTCCTTCTCCTTCTTCTCTTTCTCCTTTTCTTCAAGCCTTTCATCTTTCTCTTCTCTTTTTTCTTCTTCTTTTCTTTCTTCTCTAACTTTTCTTTTTCTTCCTTTTCTCTTTCTCCTCCTCTTCCTTCTCCTTCCTTTCTTCCTTTTATCTTTTCTTCTTTTCTTTTCGTCTTTCTAATCTTTTTCTCTTTCCTATTTCCTTTCTTTCTTCTCTAACTTTTCTTTTTCTTCCTTTCATTTTCTTCTCCCTCTTCCTTTTCCTTCCTTTCTTATTTCTATCTTTCTCTTATTTCCTTTCTTCTTTCTAATCTTCTTCTCTTTCCCATTTCTTTTTTCTCTTCTCTGACTTTTCTTTTTCTTCCTTTCCTTTTCTTCTTCCTCTTCCTTTTCCTTCCTTTCTTATTTCTTTCATTCTCTTCCTTTCCTTTCTTCCTTTTTCCTCTCTTAACCTTCATATTTCTAGTTTATTTTCTTTCTTTCTATTTTCCTTTCATTTTTTTCTCCTCCTTATTCGTTTCCCTTTTCCTCCGTTTTCTCCTCTCCTTCCTTATTCTCTTTTCTTTCCCTTCTCTTCCTACTTTTCTTTTTCTTTTTTCATCCTTTTCTTCATTCATTTCCTTCTCTCTCCTTTCCTTCTCCTCCTTTTCTCTTTCCTCCCTGGCTCTCTCTTTCCTTCCTTCCTTCCTTATTAACTATCAAAAATTGCGTATCCAATGTTCCGTATATTATAATAAGGCTATATAGTCCTATGTATTGGGGGAAATGCCTTGTGCTGGCCCACCCCAATAGGTCTTAGGGCTGAGTCAAACTATAGGCCCATATCATACAGTTCGGAGCCCAGACTTATATTATACAAGTCTTTCTTAGGAGTATCGGGCATTTCCAGGGGTAGTTTTATGACCCTGGTGGTAGTCTGACCCTTCCTCTGTACCGCGTGGCTAAGGAAACACTCATAACAATCCTTCCCTTCCCTTCCCTTCCCTTCTCTCTCTCCACCCTTCTTTCTCTTCCCTTTCCTTTCCTTCCCTTCCCTTCCTTTCCCTTCCCTTTCCTTCCCTTCTCTCTCTCCACCCTTCTTTCTCTTCCCTTCCCTTCCCTTTCCTTCCCTTCCCTCCCCATCATCCTCCATTCTCTCTCTCCACCCTCCTTTCCCTTCCCTTCCCTTTCCTTCCTTTCCCTTCCCTTCCCTTCCCTTCCCTTCCCTTCCTTTCCCTTCCTTTCCTTTCCCTTCCTTTCTCTTCCCTTCCCTTCCCTTCCCTTCCCTTTCCTCCCCATGCCAAATGTAAAGTAATGCATATCGGATCCAGAAACAGCAACCACACATACCACATGGGTGGCGAACCACTACATGTTGTGCAAGAGGAAAGAGACCTCGGGGTCACCATCAGCAGTGACTTGAAACAAACAAAACACTGCAAGTCCGCCTGTAAGAAAGCCAATACAATGCTTGGGTTCATATCGAGGAACTTCGAATACAAGACGCCGGGAGTTGTGTTATCCTTGTATAATTCGCTGGTAAGGCCCCACCTGGAATACGCCGTGCAATTCTGGTCTCCTAATTACAGGAAAGACATTGAATTACTTGAGAGAGTACAGCGCCGCGCCACGAAGATGATACCATCACTGAGGACGAAGCCCTATGAAGAGCGACTCGAGCGACTCAACCTCTTCACGTTGGAAAAGAGACGCCTGCGGGGAGACATGATACAAGTCTTTAAGTACCTGAACAAGCTCAGCAACGTTGATCACTCCAAACTCTTCACGCTACAAACCAACCTGAGAACAAGAAACAACGGAAAAATAATTCAAGCAAAGCGATGCAATACCGACATCGGCAGGAGTTCTTTCTCGAATAGAGTTGTTCGCCACTGGAACAGCCTTCCTGCAGAAGTGGTTAGCGCAGAGACCATCAACTCCTTCAAGAAACGCATTGATCGCCACTTTGCTACATCGGGAGTGAACTGAACGTTCCCAAGAGTAGATACACAAGTGCTTTAATCCTTCCCTGCAAGCCACTCCTGTGGCAAACGGATTGATTGAATCACTGAACGCAGGCAGCCTAGTAATGAGCCAACAGGCTTTCTGCTGCCTGCTAGTCCATGTTTCCATGTTTCCCTTCTCTCTCTCCACCCTTCTTTCCCTTCCCTTCCCTTCCCTTCCCTTCCCTTCCCTTCCTTTTCCCTTCCCTTCCCTTCCCTTCCCTTCCCTTCCCTTCCCTTTCCCTTCCCTCTCCCTACCTTCTTCATTCCCTTTCCTCCCTTCCTTCCTTCCCTTCCCTCCCCATCTCCCTTCCCTCCCCAGCTGAAGGAAAAGAAGGAAAATAGTTTGCAAGATGAGGAAAGAAGGTAGAGGGAAGGAAAATTTGAGGAAAAGGAAAGGAAGAAGAAAGGAAGGAAAAGAAGGAAAGAAATAAGAAGAAAAAAGGGAAGGAAAATAATTGTGTGTGTGATTGTGACTTACACATACACACACACACACACACACTTACACACACACACACACACACACACACACACACACACACACACACACACACACACACACACACACACAGATCAGGATATTGTCTACCTACCAAATGCATTTAAACTGCCTCATGTGTGTGTGTGTGTGTGTGTGTGTGTGTGTTTATACAATCATCTGTGTACGTCATTTAATGTATACATGTGCACGTGGTGAATTTCAACACACACACACACACACACACACACACACACACACACACACACACACACACACACACACACACACACACACACACACGTTCAGTCCTTTGATATGAAAATAAAACCCAACAAACGAGCGATTTATTATACACAAGTTTGTTTGTTTTTCCCTCTCCTCTTTTTTTTCCTTTTCCTTTTCTTCCCTTCCTCCTCTTTCCTTCTCCTCTTCCTCTTCCTTCTTCTTTCTTCCTTTTTTCCTTTGCTTATTCCTCTTTCTCCTCTTCTCTTTCCCTTCTGTTTCCTCCATTCCTTCCCCTCTCTCTCTCTCTCTCTCTCTCTCTCTCTCTCTCTCTCTCTCTCTCTCTCTCTCTCTCTCTCTCTCTCTCTCTCTCTCTCTCCCTTCTCTTCCAACTTCTTTTTTTCCTCCTTTTCGTAATTTTCCTTTCCTTTCCTTCTTTTCCTTATTCTCTTTTCCTTCTCATCCTTCCTTTCCTCTCCTTTCCTTCTTCTCTTCCTCCATTTTCTCTACTTTCCCTCCTCTTCCCTCCTTTCTTCTTCCTCTTTTTTCTCTCCCTTTCCTCCTCCATCTTCTTCTTCCTTCTTTTCCTTCTCCATTATTCTTTCTTTCGTCTTTTTTCTTTCTTTTTCTTTCTTTCTCTTCCTTTTATCTTTTTTTCCCTTTTTTCTTTATTTCCTTTCTTTCATCGACTCTTTAATCTTCTCTTTTTTTTCCCTCCCCTTCTTTCCTCCCCTCTTCCTCTTCCTCCTTTTTTTCCCTCCCTCATATCCTTTCTATTATCACCCCTTTCAATCTCTCTCTCTCTCTCTCTCTCTCTCTCTCTCTCTCTCTCTCTCTCTCTCTCTCTCTCTCTCTCTCTCTCTCTCTCTCTCTCTCTCTCTCTCTCTCTCTCTCTCTCTCTCTCTCTCTCTCTCTCTCTCTCTCTCTCTCTGCTTTTCTTAGTCTTTTTCTTTTTTCTTCTTTTCTTCCTTTTTTTTCTCTTCTCTTCTTCTTTTTCTTCCTTTCTTTCCTCTTCCTTCCTTCCTTCTTTTCCTTCCCTTCTTCTCTCTACACATTCCTTCTTTTGTCTTTCTTATTTTCTTGTTTTCCTTTCTTTTCTCTTCCTTTCCAGTTCTCTTGATTTCTTTTCTTAACTTTTTTCTTTTCTCTAATTTATCTTTTTTTTCAAGTCTTTCAAACTTTCTTTTTTTCCTTAATTCCTCCTTCTTCTCTTGCTTCCTTTTCTTTCTTTTCTTCATCCTTTTCTCCTTTATTTTCTTCTTCCTTCCCTTCCTATACTTTTTCTTCTCTTCCTCATCTTTTCTTTTTTCCTTCTTCTCTTTCTACTTCCCTTCTCCTCCTCATCCTTTTCCTTCTTCTCTCCTTCCTTCTCTTCCTTTCTCTTCTTTCCTTCTTTTCTTCCTTGCCTGCATTAATTTCTTCTTTCTTTCCCTTCTTTCCTTTCTTGTTCTCTTCCTTCCTTCCTTCCTTCTTTCCTTCCTTTCTTTCGCTTCTTTTCTTCTTTCTTTATTTTTTCCTTCACTTACAAATACAAGTCCTTCTTTCCATTCTTCCTTCCTTCCTTTCTTTCCTTCTCTCCTTCCTTCCTTCGCTCCTATCCATAATTTATCTCATTTCACATACCGTACATTTCTTATTTCAATACTATCTGTAACTGAACTTCAACCACTACTACTACTACTACTACTACTACTACTACTACTACTACTACTACTACTACTACTACTACTACAATTCTCACTAAGCTGGCAACACCGTTAATAGCCCTTCTTCCGTATCGGTTCACACGATCAGACGCGGAGGGTTCGCGGGCGCCCTGGCAACGGGAAAGCAATGCCCTTCACAACCGCTAGCCCTCTTGATGTGGCTGTCTAGTTGGTGTTCTGAGGTAGCGGGGAGCGGAGACGGCCTTCCAGGTGTGTTTATCTTGTATAGTTTAGCGGGGTGTGTGTGGGTGTGTGTGTGTGTGTGTGGGTGGGTGTGTGTGTGATGTTTTGGAGGGGTTGGTTTCAATGGCCAGCTCGTATATTCTGAATGATTCCTCTTCCTTTTCTTCCTAATTTTTCTTTTCCTTGTTATTTTCTTTTCTCTACTTTCATTCTTCTCTTCTTCCTTTTCTTCCTTTTTCTTTTCCTTGTTCTTTTCTTTTCTCTGCTTTCATTTCTCTCTTCTTCCTCCTCTTAATACTTTATTCTTTTCCTCATTTTTTACTACACGAATTTTCTCTCATTCTTCTTCTTCTTCTTCTTCTTCCTCATCCTACGTTTTTTTTTTCTTTTCCTCATTTTTTTCTTTTCTTTTCTCTCCTTTCATGCTTCTCTTCTTCCTCCTCTTCCTCGTTTTTCTTCTTTTCCTCATTCTCTCCTTCTTCTTCTTCCTATTTTTTCTTCTTTTCCTCATTCTTTTCTTCTTTTCTTTTCTCTACTTTCATTCTTCTCTTCTTCCTCCTCTTCCTACTTTTTCTTCTTTTCCTCATTCTTTACTTCACGAATTTTCTCTCCTTCTTCTTCTTCCTACTTTTCTTCTTTTCCTCATTCTTTTCTTCTTTTCTTTTCTCTCCTTTCATTCTTCTTTTCCTCCTCTTCTTCCTACTTTTTCCTCTTTTCCTCATTCTTTACTTCACGAATTTTCTCTCCTTTCCTTCTTTCTCTTCTTCCTTCCCTTCCTTCCTCTCTTCTTCCTTGCTCTCCTTCATTTTCTCTTCAACTTTTCCTTCCTTTCCCCTTCCTTTCCTCTTTCATCTTCTTCCTTCCATCCTCCTTCAACATGTCTTTTTCCTTTCTTTTCCTCTTCCTTTCTTTGTTTCAGTATTTTTCCCACATTTCCTGTATCGTGAACCTCAAGAAACACTCATTAGAATCTTGTTAACTACCTTATTTGGCTTTGGAAATGGATGATGTAAGAAGGAAAATGTCTATGAATGTCAAACTTGCAAATGGTACTTTTCCTTGCCTTCTCATTTTTTCCTTTCTCCTTTCCTTGTTCTTTTTTTCTCGATATATTTTTTTAAGTGTTTTCTAATTAGCTTTTTTTTCCCTTTCCTCTCCTTTGTGTGTCTTTTGTTCAAGCTTTTTCTTTATTTTCTTTTTTCTTTCTTTTTTCTTTGTTCTGTTCGTTTTTTTCTTTTTTCTTCTTCTTTTCTTTTTTTTCTTCTCGTCTTTGTCTTCTCTTCTCCATTTTCACTTTCACTTTTCTTCTTTTTATCTTCTTTTTTTATCTTCTTCTCTCTCCTGTCTTTCTTTCTTTCCTTCTTTCCTTCCTTCCTTCGTTTTCTCTATCTCTTTCTCTTTATCTTATTTCTTATCCTTTAATCTCTACATATTCTTTTTGAAGTCTTTTCTTACTAAGTTTTTACCCTTCTTTTCTCTTCTTTTCTAATTGTCTTCTCTTTTTTTCCTTTCTCCTTTCCTTGTTCTTTTGTTCTCTATATATTCTTTTTTAAATGTTTTCTTACTAATTTTTTTCCATTTTTTTTCTCTCCTTTTCCGATTGTCTTCTCTTTTTTTCCTTTCTCCTTTCCTTGTTCTTTTTTTCTCTATATATTCTTTTTTAAATGTTTTCTTCCTAATTTTTTTTCATTTTTTTTTCTCTCCTTTTCCGATTGTCTTCTCTTTTTCTCCTTTCCCTTTCCTTGTCCTTTCCTTTCTTCTCTATATATTCTTTTTTAAATGTTTTCTTTCTAACTTTTTTTCCTTTTTTCTTCTCTTCTGTTTTTAGTCTACCATCCCCATTTTTACCCAGGTATGCACATTTACTGACCAGCCCGAGGGAAGGATGACCAGCTGAGTGGGGTGCGCGTGGACTGACCTGGTTAGTATTCGAACACAGACCCGTGGATTCGTAGTTATGCTAATGTTACCCACACGTCCTGAATAATGAAACTATCACCATACGATACATCACGCGATATTGTGGAGAGTAAAATGACTGTTAAAGCGAAGTTAAACACGAGAGTCTGTTGCTCAATCTCTGCCGGCCGTGCGCCTTGAGTCATTATACAAGCAAATGCGTGATAGCTCTCGGCATATCCCAGTCACGGGCAGCGTTGGCAAATTATCGTATTAACCACATATCGTATCTATCATATTTATGCCTCAAATTCTCGTACCCACAAAAGTAACGTGAGAAAATCAAAGTTAGATCTAAAACTGTCGAATGTTGATGCTTCTCGATCTTTGTTGTTATTGTTATCGACCAGCAACGACGAAAATGAAATGCGATGAGTACGATAACTTGACAACGCTGGTCACGGGTAGTTAGTACATAGGCAAATAGACCCAGTGTTGTTTGACTCTACTGGAAGCTGCCATTCACTGGGTACTAAAGCAACACACACACACACACACACACACACACACGCACACAAAGGCACGCACGCACACTCTCTTGTGGATTTTGTTTAGTTATCTAATGCAAATAAACTGTGTGCGTGTGTTTGTGTGTGTGTGTGTGTGTGTGTGTGTGTGTGTGTGTGTGTGTGTACATTCACCTATCATAATTTAGTGTACATGTGTTCGTTTTAAATTTCAACACACACACACACACACACACACACACACACACACACACGTTCAGTCCTTTAATGAGAAAATGGAAAATGAAATATATATAAATAACTATACTACTCTCTCTCTCTCTCTCTCTCTCTCTCTCTCTCTCTCTCTCTCTCTCTCTCTCTGATGCTGTACTCTTCTTTCTATTTCCATCCCAATCATTCTATCTGTATTCGTATCTATCTATCTATCTATCTATCTAACCAACTAACTAACCTATCTATCTATCTATCCATCTATCTATCTAACTATCCGTCTATCTGGGGTAATGGTTCTCAGGTAAGGTACTTCACTGCATGGCGGGGCTATTTCAGGTTAATTGGCGCCCGAACATGCATTGTACATGGGACCAGGTGTAGCTTACCAAGGGGTCCGAGCTTACCCAGGTGTGTGGCGAGCGGTCTTAGTGGGCTTGAGTGGACAGGTGTGATGTGGCGTCCAGGTGATGTGTGTGTGTGTGTGTGTGTGTGTGTGTGTGTGTGTGTGTGTGTGTGTGTGTGTGTGTGTGTGTGTGTGTGTGTGTGTGTGTGTCTTTTGTTCAAGCTCTCTTTTTTTTTTCCTCTCGCTTTTCTTTGTCAAGTTCGTTTTTTTCTTTTTTCTTCTTCTTTTCTTCTCATCTTTGTCTTCTCCATTTTCACTTTCTCTTTTATCTTCTCTTTTCTTCTTTTTATCTTCTTTTTTTATCTTCTTCTCCCTCCAGTCTTTCTTTCTTTCTTTCTTTCCTTCCTTCGTTTTCTCTATCTCTTTCTCTTTATCTTATTTCTTATCTCTAACCTCTCTCTCTCTCTCTCTCTCTCTCTCTCTCTCTCTCTCTCTCTCTCTCTCTCTCTCTCTCTCTCTCTCTCTCTCTCTCTCTCTCTCTCTCTCTCTCTCTCTCTCTCACACACACACACACACACACACACACACAAACTAACTAAGCTTCATTATAAACTTTTTACGACTTCACACTCAAAGGGAATTTAATTGCACAACGGCCGAGAAATATATACATACGAGTTTGTTTTATTACGAGGGAAAAATGAACTTGAATACATAACGTTTTTGTGAAGAGAATGGAAGACAGAGACGTGAAGTTAAGTGAAGAGAGAGAGAGAGAGAGAGAGTTTGTACTACTACTACTACTACTACTATTACTTCTACTACTACTACTACTACTACTACTACTACTACTATTACTTCTACTACTACTACTACTACTACTACTACTGATAATAATAATAATAATAATAATAATAATAATAATAATAATAATAATAATAATAATAATAATAATAATAATAATAATAATAATAATAATAATAATAATAATAATAGTAATAATAGCCTCAGCTGCATCAATTCCACCTTAATAGACGTGTACAAAATTATCATGAACAGGTTGGTGAATGGACGAAGGGAATGATGGTCTTGTGTACGGCGCATGTGTATAAGTTCTCCTCGTCGGCAGTACACTCGTCAAGCTGTCTCTCAGGCCGCCAACAGCCACTCAACAACACTACCGTACTGTCTGAGAGCCGCTTTGCTTGTCTGCGGCGGCGATGGCAATGGTGGTCTCTTTCTTGATGTGTGAGCAGAACTTTTCACCTTAGTCCGTGACGCGGCGGCTCGCTCGTCGGGACGTGTGTCCTGCCTGGAGCTGACGTCCTGCGCCGCCACTTTGTGTGTCTTGCTGGCGGGGAAGGAGTCCGCGGCGGCGTCGTGCGAGTCGCGGAGTCTCTTGGCGTTGGTGGTGGTGTTGGTGAAGGGCTCCGCGGCAGCCTGTTAACCGCGGAGTCTCTTGGTGTTGGTGGTGGTGTTGGTGAAGGGCTCCGCGGCAGCCTGTTAACCGCGGAGTCTCTTGGTGTTGGTGGTGATGTCGCTGGAGTGCTCGGCGGCGTCGTGAGAGCCGCAGAGTTTTCGCTCGTTGCCTCCACGTCGCGGACGAGATCGTGTTGCAGGACTCGTGGCCAGAGCCGTGTCTGTGTCGGTGGTGTCTGGCACCTAGTATTAGGGCGCAGCGCCGGGGTAACACCTTCGTTTCAGGTGTTCAAATCACCGGAGCTTGGAGGGAAAATGGCAGCACGCCGAACTTAGATCTAGATGACATTATAAACTTTTTACGACTTCACACTCAAAGGGAATATAATTACACGACGGAGTCAAGTCTTTGGCTCCCTGCCACCTCCACCCTTCCCTGCGCCACTCCCCGATTACAATAACACCGATACAAAGACAAGATTCGGCGGTTGATTTTATATATATATATATATATATATATATATATATATATATATATATATATATATATATATATATATATATATATATATATATATATATATATATATATATATATATATATATATATATATATATATATATATATATATATATATATATATATATATATATATATATATATATATATACATACATACATACATAGAGAGAGAGAGAGAGAGAGAGAGAGAGAGAGGAAAAATTGGAAAATGAAAATAAAGAAAAAAATATCAGCCTGGAATATTCATGAATATGATAATGGTCATGATAACACAAACACTGAGCCTGAAACTAAAAAAATACTACTGCTACTACCACTACTACTACTACTTTTTTTTTTTTTTTTTTTTTTTTTTTTACAGCAAAGGATAACGCTAAAGGGCACAAAAAGTAAAGCATTAATAAAAAAAGCCCGCTACTTTGCTCCTAAAAAGAATCCAAAGAGGTGGCCGAAAGATAAGTCAGTTTCGGGAGGAGGTGTCCTGATACCCTCCTCTTGAAGAGTTCAAGTCGTAGGCAGGAGGAAATACAGATGAAGGAAGATTGTTCCAGAGTTTACCAGCGTGAGGGATGAAAGAGTGAAGATGCTGGTTAACTCTTTGCATAAGGTTTGGACAGTATAGGGATGAGCATGAGTAGAAAGTCGAGTGCAGCAGGGGCCGCAGGGGGGAGGCATGCAGTTAGCAAGTTCAGAAGAGCAGTCAGCGTGGAAATATCGATAGAAGATAGAAAGAGAGGCAACATTGCGGCGGAATTTAAGAGGTAGAAGACTATCAGTATGAGGAGGAGAGCTGATGAGACGAAGAGCCTTTGCCTCCACTCTGTCCAGAAGAGCTGTGTGAGTGGAGCCCCCCCACACATGAGATGCATACTCCATACTACTACTATTACTAGTATACTACTACTACTACTACTACTACTACTACTACTACTACTACTACTACTACTACTACCACCACTAATAATAATAATAATAATAATAATAATAATAATAATAATAATAATAATAATAATAATAATAATAATAATAATAATAAATAAATAAATAAAAACACAAATAAACATTCAACAAAAGCTCTTTCTCCCAGATCAAGATAAATAAATTCTTAAAAAAAAAACAGAATATATTGTTTTATTTAAATGAAAAATAAAAGTCGAAATGAAGAAGAAAAAAAACCGACCATTTTTCTGCATTTTACGTTGGAAATTAAAAAACGAAAAATATATTGAGTTGTATTTTTCTCTCCTCCTCCTCCTCCTCCTCCTCCTCCTCCTCCTCCTCCTCTTCCTCCTCCTGTCTTCCTTACTCTCCACATTCCAGGAAGAAGATATGAAGAAGGCGATTAATGAGCAAAACTAAACAAAGGGGGAGAGAGAGAGAGAGAGAGAGAGAGAGAGAGAGAGAGAGAGAGAGAGAGAGAGAGAGAGAGAGAGAGAGAGAGAGAGAGAGAGAGAGAGAGAGAAGAGCAAGTGATGTGGTGGTGTTAATATCGGGGTGACCTAAGTTATAATTGCTCTCTCTCTCTCTCTCTCTCTCTCTCTCTCTCTCTCTCTCTCTCTCTCTCTCTCTCTCTCTCTCTCTCTCTCTCTCTCTCTCTCTCTCTCTCTCTCTCTCTCTTTCTATCTATCTATCTATCTATCTATCTATCTATCTATCTATCTTGTTACTCTGGCCTTCAATACTTAATATTTTCTAAGTATTTTTTTTGTTATTTTTTGTTATTTACACCTCTTGCAAAATAACATACACACACACACACACACACACACACACACACACACACACACACACACACACACGCACACACATAGACACACACACGCACTCACAAAAAAAGATGATTAAAATGAAGAAGTGGAAGATGAGGAGGATAGAAATAGGAAGAGGAGGAGGAGGAGGAGGAGGAGGAGGAGGTGGAGGAGGAGGAGGAAAAATTAATAACCCGCAAAGTAATATTCAACGATTTGGAAATGTAGTTGAAAAGAGAGAGAGAGAGAGAGAGAGAGAGAGAGAGAGAGAGAGAGAGAGAGAGAGAGAGAGAGAGAGAGAATAGTTAATCGTATTTTTCTTCGTTTTCATTTTTTTTCAGAAGGAATCAATTTTTTAATCATTATTTATTTTATTTATTTATTTATTTTCCTTACTTTCTATATTATCTTTTTTTACATAATTTCTTTATTTTTTTTCTTTATTTTTATCGTTCTCTCCCTATTACTTCTATCTTCATTATTTTCTTTTCTTTCTTTTCTTTCTTTTCTTTATTTTCTCAATCATTATTTTTTCATTGTTTCTCATTATTTCTACCATCCATTTCTTTTCCTTTAATTTATCAATCGCTCATTAGTCATATTTTTCCTCCTTTTTCTTCATTAATCATCATAGCACTACACAAAACATCATTAATCACCATAACATTGCATAAAACATCATTAATCATCATAACATTGCATAAAACATCATTAATCATCATAACATTGCATAAAACATCATTAATCACCATAACATTGCATAAAACATCATTAATCACCATAACATTGCATAAAACATCATTAATCATCATAACATTGCATAAAACATCATTAATCACCATAACATTGCATAAAACATCATTAATCATCATAACATTGCATAAAACATCATTAATCATCATAACATTGCATAAAACATCATTAATCACCATAACATTGCATAAAACATCATTAATCATCATAACATTGCATAAAACATCATTAATCATCATAACATTGCATAAAACATCATTAATCACCATAACATTGCATAAAACACCATTAATCATCATAACAAACAATGAAGAAGAGGCAGCGGTTGTTGTTGTTGTTGTTGTTGTTGTCGTTCTTGTTGTTGTTGTTGTTGTTGTTGTTGTTGCTGTTGTTGTTGTTGTTCTCTTACAGTAACGGAGGCAGCTCAAGGGGAAAAAAAAAGAAGAAAAAATCTGTGTTCAAAGAAAAAGAAAAAAAGCAGAATTGAGTGGCCGAGAGAGAGAGAGAGAGAGAGAGAGAGAGAGAGAGAGAGAGAGAGAGAGAGAGAGAGAGAGAGAGATGAAAGAGTGAAGATGCTGGTTAACTCTTGCATAACGGATTAGGATACCAAATGACGATGAGCTTGAGTGGAAAGTCGTGTGCAGCGGGGCCTCGGGAGGGGGGGAGGTATGCAGTTAGCAAGTTTAGAAGAGCAGTCAGCGTGAAAATATCGGTTGAAGAAAGAGTAGAATTTAAGAGGTAGAAGGCTGTCAGTAAGAGGAGGAGAGCTGATGAGACGAAAAGCAATTCTAGCATTTAAAAACTTATTTCAAGGGATTGTGTACAGTAATATGAATTTTACTCCGAGTCTCTTAATTCTTGTATAATAAATTTAAAAATAATTAGAATCTCTATGGATCCCTTGAAATTCTTCCATGGACCCCTGGTTGGGAACGATGATCAAGCGATGTATTCCTGCCACTGTTCAACGTGACTAACTCTAAACAACATTACTCATCGCTAAACTATCGCTAAACTCATCGCTAAACTCATCGCTAAACTCATCGCTAAACTATCGCTAAACTCATCGCTAAACTATCGCTAAACTCATCGCTAAACTCATCACTAAACTATCGCTAAACTCATCGCTAAACTATCGCTAAACTCATCGGTAAACTATCGCTAGACTCATCGCTAAACTATCGCTAAACTCATCGCTAAACTATCGCTAAACTCATCGCTAAACTATCGCTAAACTCATCGCCAAACTATCGCTAAACTCATCGCTAAAATATCGCTAAACTCATCGCTAAACTATCGCCAAACTCATCGCTAAACTATGCTCGAGAGTTACCAACACCTTTTTTCTTTGTTTTTATTACTTCATTTTATATCATTTAATTTCTTTGTTCTTTCCGTGGATGTACTTATTAATTTTTGTACTTTTCGACGTTTTTTACATTTTCAACTAATCTGTTCAAAGTGATTTTTCATTATAATTTTCCATTTTCTTTTTTTCTCTTGGTTATTTTTTTTTATCATATTTTTCGTTGTCATTTCTTTTCTTTCTATATTTTTCATTATTCTCCATTTCCTTTTCTTTCTCCTCGTTATTTTTCATTATTATTTTCCTTTTTTATCCCTTGGTTATTTTTTTTTATCATATTTTTCGTTGTCATTTCTTTTCTTTCTATATTTTTCATTATTCTCCATTTCCTTTTCTTTCTCCTCGTTATTTTTTCATTATTATTTTTTTCCATTTCTCTTTTTCTCATTAGATTATTTTTTTATTATTATTTCCCATTTGTTTTTTTCCTTGGCTCATTTTCTTTATTATTTTCCATTTTTTCCTTTACCTATTTTTCATCATTTCTTCATCACAGTTTCTTTTTTTTCTTTTTTTTTTGTTCCATTTCTTTCTGTCTCGTGTTCATTTCGTGTCCGCCATTCACTCATTCACTTTTTCATATATGGTTTTTTTTTCCAATACACACCCACAAAGACGCATTCGTGTGTGTGTGTGTGTGTGTGTGTGTGTACGTTATCGACACCCAATGGACAGCTGTGACGGAGGTGCCTGGCAGGTGAAGAGGAGGAGGAGGAGGAGGAGGAGGGAAAAGTGAGGAAATGGAGGAGAGAAAAGGGAGGTAGAAGAAGGAAAATGGGAGGGAAGGAGAGAGGGAGGAGGAAAGAAGGGAAGGAAAGAAGGAGAGAAGAGGTGGAGGAAAGGAAGAGAAGAGAAGAAGAGGAGAAGGAATAGGGAAGGAAGAGAGAGAGAGAGAGAGAGAGAGAGAGAGAGAGAGAGAGAGAGAGAGAGAGAGAGATGAAGGAAGAGAAAAATATCATCATCTTAAGTGGGTCAGGCCTACAGAAGAGGAGGAGGAGGAGGAGGAGGAGGAAGAAGACGAGGAAGAAGAAGTGGCAAAGGAGGAGGAGGAGGAGGAGGAGGAGGAGGAGGAGGATACCATTACCTTAAGCTGCACAGGTAGGTTTACAGGTGAACGGAGGAGGAGGAGGAGGAGGAGGAGGAGGAGGAGGAGGAAGAGAAAGAGGAGGAAGAGGAGGAGGACTGAAGGAAAGGGATTGAAAGGGGAAGATTGAGAAATTGATAGATAGGGAAGAGTTCATACCAATAGGGGAGGAGGAGGAAGAGGAGGAGGAGGAGGAGGAGGAGGAGGAGGAGGAGGAGGAAGTACTTTAAGGTAGGGTAATCAGTACTCTTATCTCGCCCCGCACCTCAGACCTCATCTCGTCCCCGTATTATCGCCCCTGATCGCAATTCGTGTCCCTGAACCGTGATATGAAGGCGAACCATTAAAGAGTAATTGAAAAACCCATTACCGTCCCGTGGTGGAGAGTAATACACTCGCCTCGAGGTGGCGGGGAATATACGCCAGAGGTACTTTGCTTCGCTCCCCCAGTATTCTTTTATTTTTTTTACGTCGTGGCCTGATGGTCGGCCCAAGGCTTCTTCCCGGTGGATCCTGATGGTCGGCCCAAGGCTTCTTCCCGGTGGATCCTGATGGTCGGCCCAAGGCTTCTTCCCGGTGGATCCTGATGGTCGGCCCAAGGCTTCTTCCATGTGGATCCTGATGGTCGGCCCAAGGCTTCTTCCCGGTGGATCCTGATGGTCGGCCCAAGGCTTCTTCCATCTGGATCCATATGGTCGGACCAAGCCTACTTCCAGTGGATCCTGATGGTCGGCCCAAGGCTTCTTCCTGGTGGATCCTGATGGTCGGCCCAAGGCTTCTTCCAGTGGATCCTGATGGTCGGCCCAAGGCTTCTTCCCGGTGGATCCTGATGGTCGGCCCAAGGCTTCTTCCCGGTGGATCCTGATGGTCGGCCCAAGGCTTCTTCCCGGTGGATCCTGATGGTCGGCCCAAGGCTTCTTCCCGGTGGATCCTGATGGTCGGCCCAAGGCTTCTTCCCGGTGGATCCTGATGGTCGGCCCAAGGCTTCTTCCCGGTGGATCCTGATGGTCGGCCCAAGGCTTCTTCCCGGTGGATCCTGATGGTCGGCCCAAGGCTTCTTCCCGGTGGATCCTGATGGTCGGCCCAAGGCTTCTTCCCGGTGGGGCCTGATGGTCGGCCCAGCCCGTTCTGGCGCAGGCGAGTGTTTATAGTGGCGCCATCATGCATTGGCTCATGCTGCCCTCCCGGAGCTCATTTTTAATCCTAGAATCTATAGTCCTGGTTGATAGGTGGTCTTCTGGACAGCATGTGGGTAGTTTTAAGCCACTCGGCGGGGGCTGAAAAATCCCAGCTTGGTGGCACCGGGCGGGGATTGAACTTGCGTCGTCCTGAACGTGGCGCCGTCACGCTATCCATTCAGCCACCGCCTCCACACATCCTCCCTTCCCATCTCGGCACCCTCCAAGAATCGATCAACCTGCCCCAGCCATGAGTCACGTGGGCGTCCCCTTGGTCTCCTCCACTCAGGGTTGACTCGTACAGAAACAACCCTGAGCAGGATCGAAGTCCGGGAGGCGCCCCACGTGCCCACACAGCCGGGGTTGTCGTTCACGGACTAAGCTGGTGACAGGCTGGTAACAGGTACGTGAAACTATTGGTGACCTGGACATCCTCACCACATGCATGGACAGACTGAACTGTGTCACCCAGCAAGCCTCCAAACGCCTGGACCTTGCCTTTGGACTCAACGTTGCCAGATTGTCGTACTCGGCCGATTATATTTCCCGAGTTCCTGCCCCCAAACTGTCTTCTGGGCTCCAATAACGAAACTCATTTATAGTTATCGTTAAAAGAGTTAGATCCTGATGTTTCTTGGCAATAGTTAGGCGTCAGAAACAGGTAAATACTATGCTCCGAGTACGACAATATGGCAACGGTGGTTTTGGCCCAAGAGACCTATAGGGCCATATTTTAAAACATTTCTGCGCCCAAGAACATGTAATTTACTAGTCTTTCGTGGGAGTTTAGGGCATTTCCAGGGGTACTTTTATGACCCTGGTGGTAGTGTGAGCCGCCTTCTGTACCGTGAACCTAAAAGAACACGTAATTTACTAGTCTTTCGTGGGAGTTTAGGGCATTTCCAGGGGTACTTTTATGACCCTGGTGGTAGTGTGAGCCGCCTTCTGTACCGTGAACCTAAAAGAACACGTAATTTACTAGTCTTTCGTGGGAGTTTAGGGCATTTCCAGGGGTACCTTTATGACCCTGGTGGTAGTCTGAGCCGCCTTCTGTACCGTGAACCTAAAAGAACACTCATTAGAACACGATTAATCTCCTTTCTGTCCTTTGGAAATTGTTGATGTGAGGGGCGGGGTCGTCTAAGAATACCAACCTCAGTCCCAGAGGTTTCCAGTGTTCCAGCACATCGGGAGCCATCACCAGGACCTCCAGCGATTTCGCGAGCAGTACAGCACTGTCACCAACCACACGGTCAGTGGTTTTGATGTCGCCAGCAGATGCTCCGACACGACTTTGATCAGCAACTCTGCCTAATACTCAGTCCATGCAGGGGGCTTCGTGGTGCAGTGGTTAGCACACTCGGCTCACAACCGAGAGAGCCTGGGTTCGATTCCCGGGCGGAGTGGAAAAATTTGGGCGGCTTTTCCGATACCCTACGCCCCTGTCCACCCAGCAGTGAGTGGGTACCAGGTATTAATCGGGGGTTGTGTCCCGTCTCCTGGGATCTGTTCTCTTCTCCTATAATTCCTTCCCCTTCTGTCTCTCTCCGGCATATGACTACAGATGTTGCGCCGACTAAACGAAACTTTCCAAACTTTCCTCAGTCCATGCAAGTGTTGAAAAGTGAAGGAGCAAGGACGTACCGCTGACCCACTCCTTGATTGGCAGGGAAGAAGACGGAAAGACCTCCCACACACTTTACAGCACTCTCAGTCCCAGAGTCAAGGCCAGCCACCAGGTCAGTAATCCTTGCAGAAATCCCACGAGTCCACAGAATATCCCAGGGTGCCTCACGATGCACTGAGTTATAAGCCTTCTTGAGATCGACATAGGCTGCAAGCATCTGGCGAAACTCACGTCGGAGTTCCGCTGTTAGGAGCCGGCCAGTTGTCGACTTGTCTGGCGTAAACTCGGACTGTCCCTCTCTGAAGCCATTTCCAGGCTGACAAAGGGCTGTATTTTAACCCGGTAGCAGCGACGGGCCAAATTTGTGCCATGATATAAACCCCCAAAAATAGATGATGCATGAACTGATCACAAATGCGTTGATATATATTATGAAATGGTTTGCGTGAGTGATAATTTTTTTCTCATTTTTCTCGCTTAGAGGGACCATTAAGAAACATGATCCCCGCTGCTACCGGGTTAAGACACCATCGCTTCTCACATCAACTATTTCTAAAGGTCAAAGAGGGAATCAATCGGGTTTTCATGAGTGTTTTTTAAGGTTCATGGCACAGAAGAAGGGTCACACTACCACCAGGGTCATAAAACTACCCCTGGAACGGCCTACAGCTCCTACGAAAGCCATGTCAAATATGTGAACTTGGGCGACCAGATGTTTTAAAATACGACCCAAAGCCCCGCCAATAACCTAACGGGTACCAAATTACATACCGCCATTAAATTGTGCCGGCTAACCAATATTGCACTGATATATATACGAAACAGAACTACCCAGAAAATATGGCACGCAATCGTTGGTACTGTATATCATGTACCGGCGAAACTAGAATCTCTCTCTCTCTCTCTCTCTCTCTCTCTCTCTCTCTCTCTCTCTCTCTCTCTCTCTCTCTCTCTCTCTCTCTCTCTCTCTCTCTCTCTCTCTCTCTCTCTCTCTCTCTCTCTCTCTCTCTCTCTCTCTCTCTCTCTCTCTCTCTATCTATCTATCTATCTATCTATCAATCTATCTATCTATCTATCTCTACTGCTACACGATTTTCCTTTAGGTCCATTTTCTTCCCATTCTCTCACACACTCTCATTTGCACAGTCAAGTTCCTCAAGAGTCACATAACAGCCTCAGTTCATAAGTCTTCTCCCTCGAATACAGATCTTTCCTTTTCCTTTCTCTCTGTTTCTTTCCCTCTATCTTTCTTTCCTTCTCTCTCTCTCTCTCTCTCTCTCTCTCTCTCTCTCTCTCTCTCTCTCTCTGTTCCCCGAGACCCTTAGTAAAGCAATAGAAGAGATCGTATGGCAATGTATATTGATTAAATCCACGTAGATGTCTTAATAGAGGTGTTACTGATTCTCTATACATATTTCTGGTACTTATGAAAGGTGTTTTGAGAGGGATATATGGAGAGAGAGAGAGAGAGAGAGAGAGAGAGAGAGAGAGATTATTATTGGCCTGAAAAAGTTGGTGCGAGAAGATGAAAGAAAGAAAGAAAGAAAGAAGGAAAAAAGAAAGAAAGGAAGGAAATGAAGAAGAAAGATGGAAAAGGGAAAGGAGAAAAGGGAGAAGAAAAGAAAGAAAGGAAGAAAATTAAGGAAAAAAGAAAAATGAAAAGGAAGGAAGGAAGGAAGGAAGGAAGAAAGGAAGGAAGAAAGGAAGGAAGGAAGGAAGGAAGGAAGGAAGGAAGGAAGGAAGAAAGGAAGGAAGGAAGGAAGGAAGGAAGGAAGGAAAGATAGAAGGCAAAATAAGATGAAGAAAATATGAAAACAAAGAAGAAAAGAAAATACGAAGAGGGAAATGAAGGAAAATATATAAAAGGAAAAAAAGGAAAAGAAAAAAAATCGCAAAAAATGAGAAGAAAAAAATGAGAAAAATTATGAAGAAAAGAAAAAAGAAGAAAAAGAAGATTAAAAGAAAGGAAAAACAAGGAAAATAAGGTGATAAGAAAAATATAATAGAAGGAAAAGAAAAGGAAAAAATGACAAAACAGCGAGAACGTAAAATTTAATATATTGCATTTCTATAAAGTATTGAAAACCGCTGAGGAAGAAGAGGAACAAAACAAACAAACAAAAACAAGAGTAATAATGATAATAACTATGATCAGGAGGAGGAGGAGGAGGAGGAAGAGAAGAAGAAGAAGAAGAAGAAGAAGAAGAAGATGAAGATGAAGATGAAGAAGAAGATGAAGATGAAGATGAAGAATAAGAAGAGGAGGAGGAGGAAGATGAAGATGAAGATGAAGAAGAAGAAGAAGAAGAAGAAGAAGAAGAAGAAGAAGAAGAAGAAGAAGAAGAAGAGGAGGAGGAGGAGGAGGAGGAGGAGGAGGAGGAAATGGAAGAAAAGGAGAAAGAGGAAAAGAAGGAGAAAGAGGAAGAGGAGGAGGAGAAAGAGGAGGAAGAGGAAGAGGTGGAGGAGAAAGAGGAAGAAAAGAAGAAGGAGGAAGAAGAGGACGAGGAGGAGGAGGAGGAGGAAGAAGAGGACGAGAAAGATAATAATAATAATAATAATAATAATAATAATAATAATAATAATAATAATAATAATAATAATAATAATAATAACAATATTTTTTCTTCGTCTCCTCCGTAGCTAAGTGGTTACAACGCCTACCTTAGAATCTACTGGTCAAGGTTCAAATACCAGCCGATCAAGAGAGAGAGAGAGAGAGAGAGAGAGAGAGAGAGAGAGAGAGAGAGAGAGAGAGAGAGAGAGAGAGAGAGAGAGAGAGAGAGAGAGAGAGAGAGAGAGAGAGAGAGAGAGAGAGAGAGAGAGAGAGAGAGAGAGAGAGAGAAAGGAAGGAAAGAAAGAAAGAGGGAAAAAGACAGACTGAAAGAAAGGAAAGAAAGAAAAAAAGAAAGAAAGAAAGAAAGAGAGAAGGAATAAGAAAAAAAACGAAGAAAAAGAAAGATAAAAAAAATAGTCCTAACGAAAGAAAGAAAAAAATATGAAAGAAAAAGATAGAAAAAAAAAACAATATTTGGCACCTATTTATTCCCTCTGGCCCATGAATGTTCCCCTGTGGACCCCTGGGTAAGGCACACTGGGGTAACCCGGGTGCCCCCCCTGCCCTGTGCCCCGGAGTGCTGGGTTAATGCCCCCCACAAGCTCCAGGGGCGAGAACACGGATTTGAGCACAGGGGCAACGCGTAGCTGAAGTATAAGTCACAAATATTACTTTTCTCTATTTTTTTTTCTTATATATTATTTTCTTTCTTTTGTGCGTTTCATCTTTTTTTCTTTCTTTCTTTGTTTTCTTTTTTTCTTCATTTTTCCTTTCTTTTTTCTTTCTTTCTTTCATTCCTGCCTTCTTTCTTTCTCTCTCGTTCTATCTCTTTCTTTCTCTCGTTTTTTTATTTATTTTCTTCTATCTTTCTATCTTTCTTTCTTTCTTTCTTTCTCTCGGTCTTTCTTTCTTTTCCTTTCTCTCTCTCTCTCCTGTTTCCTTTCATTTCTTTCTCTTTTTTTCTATATTCTCTCTCTCTCTCTCTCTCTCTCTCTCTCTCTCTCTCTCTCTCTCTCTCTCTCTCTCTCTCTCTCGGCACAAAGTGGGTAGGAAAAGCTTCTATCTACCAATATTATCAAGGCAAATTTAATTCCTTGAGAGAGAGAGAGAGAGAGAGAGGATGGATAGTAGTAGTAGCAGTAGTAACAGTATCAGTAGTAGTAGTAGTAGTAGTAGTAGTAGTAGTAGTAGTAGTAGTAGTAGTAGTAGTCTGTCTTTCTCTCTATCTATCTATCCATCTATCTATCTATCTATCTATCTATCTATCTATCTGTGTGTGTGTGTGTGTGTGTGTGTGTGTGTGTACAAGTAACATTTTTAATCTCAATTGTCTTAATATTTATTTGTCGCAAAGTTCCTCAAAGTCACTGCGATCATTAGGTCATCAATTCAGATACTCATCAACCGATTAAATAACTCTCTCTCTCTCTCTCTCTCTCTCTCTCTCTCTCTCTCTCTCTTGCATTCTCACCCCTCCTCTTCCTCCCTTCCCTCATCAATTCGCCAACGGAGCAATTTCTCTCTCTCTCTCTCTCTCTCTCTCTCTCTCTCTCTCTCTCTCTCTCTCTCTCTCTCTCTCTCTCTCTCTCTCTTGTATCTTCATTTTTCCTCCTCCAGTTTTTCTCTCTCTCCTTGTTCTCAAATTTCTTTCAATCGGTTGCTCTTTCCAAGTCTTGTCATGTAATTTTTCGAACCCTCCTCCTCCTCCTCCTTCTTCTTCTTCTTCTTCTTCTTCTTCTTCTTCTTCTTCTTCCTCTTCTTCTTCTTTTATTCTTCTTTTATTGTTCTTGTTTCTCGTGTTACTGTTCCTAATGTTTTCGTTTTTTTCTTGTTTTTCTTCTTCTTCTTCTTCTTCTTCTTCTTCTTCTTCCTCTTCTTCTTCTTCTTCTTCTTCTTCTTCTATTGTCTTTGTTCTTCAAGTTACTGCTCTTTTTTTCTTCTTTTTCTTCGTCCGTATTTCTTCTCCTCTTTCTCGTCTTTCTCTTCTTTTTCTTTCGTTTTTCATTTTTCTTCTTTTTCTCTTTTTTTCTCGTTTTCTTCTTTTCTTTTGTTTTTTCTTCCTTTTTTCTTTTCTTTGTCTTCTTTTCCCATCTTTCTTTTTTCTTTTCCTTTCTTCATTTTCTCTTTTATTCTCCTTTTCCATTTTCTTTTCCTCTTTTACCGTTTTCTTCTTCTTCTTCTTCTTCTTCTTCTTCTTCTTCTTCTACTTCTTCTTCTTCTTCCTCCTCCTCCTCCATTAATATTTGTCATCTCCTTTGTATTCTCTCCCTCTCTCTCTCTCTCTCTCTCTCTCTCTCTCTCTCTCTCTCTCTCTCTCTCTCTCTCTCTCTCTCTCTCTCTCTTTTCATTTATCTTTCCCAAACACACACACACACACACACACACACACACACACACACACGGACAGACACCCCTCCCTCCCCCCCCCCACCCACCCCCAACATCATCCCTACATGTATATATATCATTCCAATAATCTCACAAATCATTTCACGACACAGCTGTTTCCATTAGTCTGTGTATCGTACCAAAGGGCCAGTCAGCACTTGCCTTGTCTTTCCTTTCTCTCTTTCCTTTTTCCTCCCTATCGCTGGGCTAAACTCCGTGGGCCATAGTCTCACATATTTCGGAGCCTGCACACCCACGTATTGACAAGGCTTTGGTGGAGGTTGTTGTGTTAGTATTGCCATGGGTAGTGTGAGCCTGGTGATAGTTTGGGCCTTGGTGGAGGTTGTTGTGTTAGTATTTCCATGGTAGTGTTATGAGCCTGGTGATAGTTTGACAAGGCTTTGGTGGAGGTTGTTGTGTTAGTATTTCCATGGGTAGTGTTATGAGCCTGGTGATAGTTTGACAAGGCTTTGGTGGAGGTTGTTGTGTTAGTATTTCCTTGGGTAGTGTTATGAGCCTGGTGATAGTTTGACGAGGCTTTGGTGGAGGTTGTTGTGTTAGTATTTCCTTGGGTAGTGTTATGAGCCTGGTGGTAGTTTGACAATGCTTTGGTGGAGGTTGTTGTGTTAGTATTGCCATGGGTAGTGTGAACCTGGTGATAGTTTGGGCCTTGGTGGAGGTTGTTGTGTTAGTATTTCCATGGGTAGTGTGAGCGTAGTGATAGTTTGACAAGCCTTCTGCACTATGGACGTGAAAATACTCAAGAGAATCCGACTAATCTTTGTGGCTTTGGGAAATACTTGTTGTGGGGGGCGACAGAGTAAGGCCTAAATTTCTCTCCTTCCTTTCTCCATCATAAACAACTGCTCAGAAATATCACCTGGTACATCTCTTATAAGTAACCTCAGCATCATAACTGTTTCAAAATACCACATCACTCAAACCTTCATCTTCTCTCTTCTTTTCTACCCTCCTCTGTTTCCTTCCATTCATAAATCAATCCTTCCTTTTCTATTTCCTTCTATTATTCTTTTTTTTCTTACTCCTTTTCTCTTTCTTTCCTACCACATCACTCAAACCTTCATCTTCTCTCTTCTTTTCTACCCTCCTCTGTTTCCTTCCATTCATAAATCAATCCTTCCTTTTCTATTTCCTTCTATTATTCTTTTCTTCTTAATCCGTTTCTCTTTTTTTTTCCTTTCTTTCCCCTTAAATACAGGAACGATACAGGAACGATACAGGAACGATACAGGAACGCTATATCTCATCGCTTACAACTGCTATTTTACCCTACTTTGTTTCTTCCCATTCTTTCTTCCTCTTTCTATTTCCTTCTATTATTCTTTTCTTCTTAATCCGTTTCTCTTTCTTTCCTTTCTTTCCCCTTAAACACAGGAATGATACAGGAACGATACAGGAACGCTATACCTCATCGCTTATAACCGCTATTCCTGCTTTGTTTCCTTCCATTCATCTATCAATCCTTCCTTTTTCTATTTCCTTCTATTCTTCTTTTCTTCTCAATCCGTTTATCTTTCTTCCATTTCTTTCTCCTTATATACAGGAACGATACAGGAACGCTATATCTCATCGCTTACAACCGCTATTCTACCCTCCTTTGTTTCCTTCCATTCATCTATCAATCCTTCTTTTTCTATTTCCTTCTATTCTTCTTTTCTTCTCACTCCTTTTCTCGTTCTTTCCTTTCTCTCCCGAAGCTGACCTCTCTTTCGGCCACCTCTTATGATTCTTTTTTTTAGGAGCAGCGAGTAGCGGGCTTTTTTTTTTATTATGGTTTCCTTTGTTTGTGTCCTTGAGCTGTCTCCTTTGTTGTAAAAAAAATATACAGGAATGGTACAGGAACGATATATCTCAATACTTACAACTGTTATTAAAAATCCCTTTAGATGTTATTAAAAGCCTCACGCTCTTATCTACTCCCTATCACAATCAGCTACTTTTTCTATTTCCTTCTATTCTTCTTTTCTTCTCACTCCTTTTCTCGTTCTTCCTTTCTCTCCCGAAGCTGACCAAATCTCTTTACCGTAGCAGCGACCTCTTATGATTCTTTTTTTTAGAGCAGCGAGTAGCGGGCTTTTTTTTTATTATGGTTTCCTTTGTGGTTGTGCCGTGTAGCTGTCTCCTTTGTTGTAGCAGCGACGGGCCAAATTTGTGGCTTTACCGTGTAGCAGCGACGGGCCAAATTTGTGGCTTTACCGTGTAGCAGCGACGGGCCAAATTTGTGGCTTTACCGTGTAGCAGCGACGGGCCAAATTTGTGGCTTTACCGTGTACCAGCGACGGGCCAAATTTGTGGCTTTACCGTGTAGTAGCGACGGGCCAGATTTGTGGCTTTACCGTGTACCAGCGACGGGCCAAATTTGTGGCTTTACCGTGTACCAGCGACGGGCCAAATTTGTGGCTTTACCGTGTACCAGCGACGGGCCAGATTTGTGGCTTTACCGTGTACCAGCGACGGGCCAAATTTTTGCCATGATATAAACCCCAAAAAATAGATGATACATAAACTGATCACAAATGCTTTGATATATTTTATGAAATGGTTTGCGTGAGTGATGATTTTTTCTCATTTTTCTCGCTTAGAGGGACCATTAAGAAACATGATCCCCGCTGCTACCAGGTTAAGATCGCATATTTTATTGTCCTCCCTTATCGCCTAGAGCTCTAATCAGTAACCTTCAGCTCTTTTATCAGTCACCGAGATAAAAGCTAAAGTTAAGATATATTGACAGCAGCGTTCGGATACCACAATATTTCTTCCAGTACGATACAGGAACGATACAGGGAGGACACAGGAATGATACGGGAGTTCCTGGAAATTCCTCGCTCAAGTTTACATAATTGACAAGCCTTTCGTTGGAGTTGTGTGCATTTCCAGGGGTAGTTTTATGACCCTGGTGGTAGTGTGACCCTTCCTCTGTACCATGAACCTAAGAAACACATATTTGACAAGCCTTTCGTTGGAGTTGTGTGCATTTCCAGGGGTAGTTTTATGACCCTGGTGGTAGTTTGACCCTTCCTCTGTACCATGAACCTAAGAAACACATATTTGACAAGGGTTTCGTTGGAGTTGTGTGCATTTCCAGGGGTAGTTTTATGACCCTG
>NW_026110441.1:62500-65000 GCF_024679095.1 Eriocheir sinensis
GTGGAACAAGGTATACATTAAGCTACACACACACCCACACACACACACACACTAATGATTCGAAATGTACACTAGTGAGCGCCGGGAGTCGAACCTGGGCCTTCAGAACATAAGGGCAGCAGACCATCTGAGCCACTGATGAGCTTAAAAAAAGGTTGTATTATAAGATATTTAGCCGCCCAAGAACACATATTTGACAAGGCTTTCGTAGAGGTTCTGGGCATTTCCAGGGGTAGTTTCATGACCCTGGTGGTAGTGTGAGTCTTCCTCTGTACCGTGAACCTGAAGAGACAATCATTAGAACACGACTGACCCCTCGTTGACCTTTAGAAATAGGTGATGAGAGAAGCGAAGGTGTCTCGTAATGCCGACCTTATTACAGCCCTTGAGCGTGACACAGGTAGCTACTCAACGTAAAAAGAAAGAAATACGAAAATGGGAAGAAAAAACGGAAAGAAAATCCCAAACTAAAAACAAGAAAAGAATTAAAGGAGAAAAAAATTGCCACGGTGGTAGAAAAAAAAACAAGCAAAAAAAAAAGAAAAAAAAAGCAAAAAAAAAAAGAAATAAAACATGCAAAAAAAAAGAAAAAAAAAACAACAAAAAAAAAAAAAAAAAAAAAAAAAAAAAAAAAAAAAAAAAAACAAGCTGACCGCGCCCCTTAAGGCAAGTTGGTGTCGTCCACGTGACCTTGACCTAAACAAGACACGAACTTATTGCGTCACCTTGCTCCGGACGCGGCCACTGAGAGAGAGAGAGAGAGAGAGAGAGAGAGAGGAAGTAACTATACGTTGAGGCCAAAACGATTATCAGTGACTCATCTTAAGTCTTCACCTTTCCCTCTGTCTCTCACGCGCCAATCTGTGACGCGCCGCCAAGACAAGTACCCGCCGTGTTATCGCCGCGTGCCGCACAGGGCTGCCGCAGGGTCGCGAAATACGTGGCGGAAAACGTTAAGCGGCTGTATATAAGGGTGTGTTGAGGGGCACGGCGCCACACTCGCCTTTGACAGCACAAGCACCTCCAGCACGCCCTGCCGAAGGACTGAAGAAGACGCAGCACACCGCCTCCAGCAGCACCAACACAAGCCAGACACAGCGCAAGGGAGTCGCCGCCGGCGGTGCCAGCAGCAGCAGAACACTGACGAGACCACACACGGCAGCAGCGGCGTCCCCGTCAGCGGCAAGGGAAGAAGACACACTCAGGAAGACACGCACAGCAAGGAGACCGTCCACAGCCGCAGCCGCGGAGCCACAGCCGCCGACACAGCCGCCGACACAGCAGGAGTCTCCGGCGGCCCCACCAGAGCCGACACCGAAACAGTCAGCAAGTCCACGATGCCCCGACAGACAAGTCCCGTGGCCCTGGCCCTGGCCACCGTCGTGGCCGTGGCCCTTTCCATGCCCCTCCTGGCCACCGCCGCCCCCACCGCCGCCGCCGCCCCCCAGCCCGTCATCGCCAACGGCAGCAGCGTGGCCGTGGCCCCCCTGGCCGAGGCGTTCCTCTTCTGCTGGGTGGACGCCGCCGCCGCCGTGCAGGAGGTGGAGTGGCGGGACGCCGCCGACAAGCCGCTGCCGTCGTGGACGCCCGGCGCCGACGCCTTCCAGCTGGGCCGCGACCGACACCTGCCTCACGCCTACCTGGTGCTGGCCGACTTCTGGCAGGACCTGGCGGGCGTGTACACCTGTGTGGCGCGCGGCGAGGCGGGGGTGGAGGGGCGCGCCAGCGTGGCCGTCAGCCTGGACGACGCGGCGCCCTGGGCACGGCGCTGACCTCAGCACCGCGCCAGCGTGGCCGTCAGCCTGGACGACGCGGCGCCCTGGGCACGGCGCTGACCTCAGCACCGCGTCAGCGTGGGCGACGCGGCGCCCAGGGCACGGCGCTGACCTCACCACCGCGTCAGCGTGGCTGACAGCCTGGACGACGCGGCGCCCTGGGCACGGCGTTGACACCATCATCGTCATCATCAGCTCCTCACGCCGCCGCCCCTGCCGTGGCCACACACCCACACGCCGCCGCCCCTGCCGTGGCCACACACCCACACGCCGCCGCCCCTGCCGTGGCCACACACCCACACGCCGCCGAGCTCCACGAAATGTTCACATTATTTCATTGTATTTCATCACATTTATTTATTCATTATTTATTGTGTTGCTGTTCATTGCCAACGCTTAACTACAGTATTTATTGAACGCTGTTATTTATTTTTTGTAATAAAACATGTGAATGTACATAACTTTGTGTTCCCATTTTTGTTCACACACACACACACACACACACACACACACACACACACACACACACACACACACACACACACACACACACACACACACACACACACACGACGGGACAAAAATGACCTCCCGCCGCTACCCAAACACGACACACGATGACAACCTGACCAACACTTTGCCGGGTGACGCAACACTCCCTGCAACACTGCTCCGAGGGGCGCCGCCTCCCCCTCTGTGCCTCGCCATCCCTTCACAGCGGTGTG